>NW_024705914.1:0-20021 GCF_018977255.1 Callorhinchus milii | reverse complement strand
TAGAGGCGCGGGGATCTGCAGCTGCGCCCGAACAGGTGGGTCATGTTCGCGACCATACATGAGAAAGAAGGGTGAAAATCCCGTGGCAGCATGGGGGCCAATCGATATGCTGCCAGGACCCCCTGAATTTGCAAGTCCCAATTGGTCTGTGACTCCGAAACCAGGTGCGACAACATAGACGTGATGGTACGATGCAACGCTCGGACCATCCCGTCAGTTTGTGGGTGGTAGGGAGAGGTACGAATCTTTTTTGTACCTAGGAGATCACAGACTTGTTGAGGAGGTTTCCGGAAAAATTTTTACCCTGGTCGGTCAGCAGCCGCTCAGGGGCACCTTTGTCCATGACGTAGCCTTGGACAAAGGCGTCCACGATGGCTGCTGCCGACTGATTTGCCAGGGGCCAGGCCATAGGCCAGCGTGTGAAGTATTCGACCCCTGTTAGCAAATATCTATTGCCCCTAGGGGTGGCGGGAAACGGCCCCAGGATATCCAACGCCACGAGTTCGTTCACCCTGGAGACTGTGATGGACTGCAACGGCGGGTTCGACTCCCGAGCTGGTGGTTTGCGTTGCGCACACCGGGGGCATGCTGCCAGCAGATCCGTGACATCCCGTGTCATGCCCGGCCAAAAAAAATCCAGCTGGAGCGAGGCGAGGGTCTTTTGGGTACCCAGGTGGAGGAGGCGCTCATGAGCAGCCCACACCACCTTACCCCGTAACCCCTCAGGAACTACCAGCCGGTGACGGTGGGATTTACCGTCCCAATGCATGAGCAAGCCAGCGTGTACTTCCCAATTGTCGGCATCACCCGTCCCGCACCCCCTATCTCTAGCGCGACGACGCAGCGCGAGGAGGGAGGCGTCCTCCATCTGGAGGCGTCCCCACTCAATCACAGGCAACCCAAGCAGGGAATCCTTTCCCTGTTTCCCGATCTCATCGGGGAGCAATGTGTCAACATCGGCGGCGGCCGCCAGGACTGGAACCGTCATGTCCCCAGCTGGCTTGCAACGCCCCGACCCCAGGAGGCATGCGCATTCGGAGGTGGTGGGCATGCGCGACAGAGCGTCCGCATTTGTGTGGCGAATGCCCTTACGATAGGTGGTGTCAAAATCGAATTCCTGGAGGACCTCCAGCCATCGGGACAATTGTCCCGATGGCTGTTGAACCTTCAGGGCGTACTGCCAGTGCCGCATGATCCGTACGGACAGTGAAATGCTGACCGTACAGATATGGGCGGTACTGTTGGATGAAGAAAACAATTGCCAACAGTTCCCTACGGGTGACACAATATTTTTGCTCCGCTGGAGACAACACCCGACTGCCGTACGCAACCACCCGTTCCACGCCATCAACCACCTGCGAAAGCACGCCTCCGATACCTGTGTTGCTCGCGTCCGGTGTCGAGCAAAAATGGCCTCGAAAATCGGGGTAAATCAAAGGAGGAGCCTTCACCAATGCATCCCGAAGGGAGCAGAAAGCTACTTCCTCATCCCGACCCAGTGGAACCGAACCCCTTTTGATGTCAAGCATGTAGGGGTTTGGCAATTGTAGCAAAATTAGGGACGAACCGTCGGTAATATGAAGCGAAGCCAATAAAACTCCTCACCTCTCCCACCGAGGTCGGAATTGGCCAGGAGCTGACACACTGCGTTTTGGCGGGATCGGTAGCAATACCGAGCGCCCCACGATGTGCCCCAAATAACGCACTGACTCACGAAACAAATAGCATTTTTGGGGCTTAAATTTCAAATTAGCAGCCCGCATCCTTTGGAAAACCGCCCGCAGCTCTGGAGATGTTCGTCAAAGGTTCTTCCAAAAACAATCACGTCGTCCAAATAAATCAGGCACGATTCCCATTGCAATCCAGCCAAAACCAATTCCATCAATCGCTGGAAGGTTGCCGGCGCTGAGTGTAAGCCCATCGGCAACGGTTGAATTGGAACAGGCCGTGCGGTGTACGGAAAGCGGTTTTAGGTTTCGAGTCATCGTCCAGAGGAAGCTGCCAGAATCCCGAAGTAAGTCTAGCGTGGAGAAGAATCGCGCTCCCGCCAGGCGTCCAGCGATTCGTCCATCCGTGGGAGCGGGTATGCGTCGGCAACCGAACCTTATTAAGGCGACGGAAATCTACGCAAATCGCAACGAGCCATCCTGTTTCTTAACCAGGACAATCGGTGCTCCCCAAGGGCTGGTAGAGGGAGAGATAATGTCGGCGGCTAACATGTCATTTACAGCGATTTGACATGTTCCTTTTCGGCGGGACTCAACCGAAAAGGATTTTGGCGAATAGGCGCGCTGTCACCCGTGTCAATATGGTGACGCAGCAGGTGAGTACAACCCAAATCGTATTTATTCCGACTGAAAACGTCGGGAAATTCCTTTAGCAGCGATCTAAGCCGTTGGCGCTCTAAATTGGACAGGTTCGTCGATCCCGCACAAAGCGCGTCGAGCCACCCTTCATCGCCGTCCGAATGCGGGTGCGTCCGAGCAGCAGTGTCAATGTGGTTCACGGCAGGTTCCTCGCAGGGCACCGGCGTCGCGTGAGCGAGCACAGTCCCTTGGGGAACCACTACCGTCTGCGACCCGACATTGAGGACCGCGATGAAGGGATCCTCGTCCCCCCTTACGATGGTCTGGGCCGGAATTAAATGAGGCCCGTTACCCCGGCCCTAGACGGCCCCAGCACAACACCCCGATCCCCAACACCCTTAGCGAAGGGCCTACGAAGTTTAAGAGGTACCAGCATTTGTGTCCCCGGCGGCACACGCACTGTTTCTACGACGAACGCCGGTACCGTCGCAAACGCCGTCCGAGTCGCTACAGGGGAAGGCAGGAACGCCATACGTCGGCCCGACGGAAGCTCAATGCATCCTTGGTCGATCAAAATACGGATTGGCATCCTGCCCAAGAAGTCCGTCCCCAGCAGGCACGGAACCGCCAGCGAGGAGGAGACAAAAATCGGCCCCGACAATTTGATGTCCCCGATAGAAATTTGCGCCCGAATCTGTCCCACGATGCCGAGGGAGCCCCCGTTAGCGGCATAGAAAGGGACATTAACCGGTAGCAGAGGACGGGCTCTGCACCGGTAGGATATTGTAAATTAGTTCCGAAATAATTGTCGCCGATGCCCCCTGTATCGACTATGATGCGTACCTCCACCCCATCAATGTAACCCACCACGGCCGACGATCCCGACGCCGCGGCCACCACGCGATGGGCCAACACGGACCACCGCTCGGGCTCGATTTGAGTCCCCGCAGTGATCCGCGCCGGTCCATCGCAGCGCCCCACCGGCCCCCCGTTCGTTACGGTGCGAGAGTGTGCGACAGGTGGGTGCGTTGGCCAAACATGTGAGGTGCCGCGACTCGCCGGATCATGGTGCTGAAGCTTGGGAGGAGGAAGAGGAGGGCCGGCGTCCCGTCGAGGCGTCGTCCCCCGCTGTCGAGGAGAACGGCACCCGAGGCGACATGGCCCGGATGCCGCAGTTGAAGCACCGCGGGAGCGCCGATGGAGACGATGGACGGTCGAACCGCCTCGCCCCGTCTCGACCCGGCCGCGCCCCCGTTGTCTGTTGCCGTCGATGGTCGACGGCATAAAGGTCTTCTGACGGAAGGGTGGCTGCAGCCACCGCACGCCCAGCCGATGCCCTGTTCGCCTTTCGCCGCTGCTGCAGAAGATTGGCGTGGAGGAGTCGCGCAGCCTGGAGGGAGGTCATTTCTGCATCCTCTTGTGCGATGACGACAATGTCGAGGTCGTCCGCCAAGAGGAGGATCTTCTCCGCGACCATTGCGTCCACACCGTCGTCGTCCATGCGGGGAAAGGCCGTTTTTGCCAGCGCCAGAAGACTTGTCCGGAAAGCCAGAGGCGACTCTTTTTCACCCCGCCTGCGGTCGTAGAACTGCTGACGGCATTCGGCTGAAGGTCCATAGACCCCGGCCAGCAGCTGTAGCGCCATTTGTAGTGTAGCCCGCTTTTCTTTTGGCGCCGACGTGAGCGCGGCGAGCGCGTCCCCGTCGAGGAGCGCCGGTAGCGCACAAAGGGCCTCCTCGTCGGACCACCGTGCCATCTCCTGATGGGCTAGGAATCGTCGCCGGAAGCCGCCCCAGTCACCCTCCGCAGCGATGAATTCTTCAGCGGGGGCAGTCTTTGGTGAAGCGCGGCGGTCGATGTAGACTCCCGCAGGTTGCTTTCACCTCCCTCTGGCGGTGCCTCGGTGCGACTGGCCGATGGCATCGCCTGTCGCGGCAGCAATGACGCATCCCTCGGCTGTGATGACGCTGCAGCCCCGGCGACGGCGATGTCGGAGCCGATGTCTAAGCTGGCCACGCCCCGAACAGCCGCGGCGTCCATGGCGGGAAATTCAAAATTTGAAGTAGCTGAAATGGCGGGAAAGTGCTCCGGCCGCCGGTTCTCCTCGCCCTGCGGTGGACCACCAGCCCCCAACCGCGTAATGCCTTCCAGTGTGGCGGCAGCGGCATAAAGTAACTCCGCCAATCGTTCGTGAGCCAGTCGTAGTGCATCCGGCTGCGGCCCCTCTCCCTGCTGACGTCCCGGTGAGAAGGCGCCAGGCTCCGGCTGCACCCCATCTTGTTGCTCTGTCTCGGGCTCGGCGATCTCCGCGGCGTCCTCCTCTCGTGGTACCCTGGTCCGAGCTGTATGGCGCGTTTCCATTTTTACCACTTCTGACGCCAGATGAAGTACCCGTCGAAGACGCTTGACAACGGAGTTGAGGCACACGTATATTTATTTAACAAGTTGCCAGTACAGGACAGCACTAGAGGGGGTAGCGGCCCCCTCACCCGTATAACTCAGGGAGAGCCCCTAGCTATCCATAGCCTATCCCCTGGGTCCTCCTACTAAGAGCTAGGGGAGGCTGTCTGGCCCGACACTGGTAATCGGGCTTCGGTACCCGGAGTCCCAGAGCACTGGCTCTGGTTCACGGGACCACGCCACTGGCTCGTGCCTGATCCCGTGGGGCCCTGATAAGGGCGGCGATCAGGGGGAGTCCAGGGCTCTAGCTACGACGTCTTCCGACTTCTTAGCTTAACTATAACATAACTGACTAAACCCATATGACGACCCCTTTTATACCCGACCCTCCTTGAGGGGCGGGGCCCCGGGGGATCGTAACGCCGAACCAGCCCCCCCCAGGGTGTCTGGCTCGGACGTCGCAGAGGGCATCTCCCTGTGCACACACGTAGCCCCGCCTACTGTGTTTCTTCCCCATAGGCTGCCATGCATAACGGCCCTCTATCTAACATCCCTACACATGTGGTGTGGGTAAAGTGTAGGTACACACAACTCTTCCAAGACGTCTGGTTAGCATGCAAGATGAGACCACATACACCTCGCGTGCACAAGCGAGAGCAATCGCAATTGTTGCTTAGGCCACGATGCCATTTGTACATTCACTTGTGTGCCAGTCAGTGCATTCGCTCCTCACATTATTTTGGAAGCGGTTACCATTTGCCAACTTTCAGAACCGCTAATCGATTCAGTTCTTACTGGCTTTCGTTTAACAACCCAACCTAAAGAGGCATTAAAACGCATGTTTATTAAAACAGCTCTGGGTGCAATTGTGGCATTAGAGTAGCAAGGCTAAACTGTACTGAAGATCCCTAAAAAGGGTGAAACCGTTTTGCAGATGCCGTGTTACTTAGCTACCACCAGAATTTTAAAGACCAAAATTTTCTACCACTGATGGTCCACTGGCTCGGTTGGACTGCTGTGCACTCGTAGCAGTGTTCTCTAGTGAGCTCACAAGGCATTGTTGGGGGCTTTCCCATAATGCAGTACAGCCTAACTATGGCCACAGTTCTAACTTTTGTGTCAATTGGTGGTTTAAAACAATGCTGTGTGCTTTACACACACAACTCTTGTTTAATGCCACCTGGAATGCAACGCACTATTCATCCTATGGCCCAGTTGCGCTATTTACTGACTAAATTACTTTTTGCATGAATACTCTTGTATTTTCCCGCCTCCAAACACTTTTCTGTCTAATAAGTTTCTTGTCATCGACAGAAAGCGCTAGAATTTGTTTAATTATTTTGCTGTGTTTGTGGGTGCTATGCAATGATCTAGTCTTTGCAGTACTACTTTTGATTAATTCACATATTTAAACAAGTCAAACTCATTCCACAGTGATTACTTCACAGCTTTCAATCGGCATTTTGTTTTGTTTATTGTGATGTTTTATTTTTTTGCGGTGAGAGCAGCAGTTACAGCGTCCCAGTTTAAACACACACGCAGGGAAGCCAAGGTGGTGGGGGTGTAAAGTGATGAACGTACAATAATAACACCAAACACTTTCATCCGTTGTCACCGACGTCTTCAAAATGCAAATCGAGAGAAGATTTTGCGCCAGCGCATAAAATGCACCTTGCATCACGTGCACACAAAATAAACGCCATACTGTTTTCACCCCCTCGATTAAAGTGCCCGTTTGCAATCATGGTTGAGGAAGCAAACGTTGATTTCTTTAAAACGTACTAAGGTTTTATTAATTTTTCATATTTTTACACCTTGTTCTCGTTTCGCTGTACAACACACCCTCCATTGTTCCAAAGTCTCCCTTGCAAGAATAATGTTGTCTCATTGGGCTCTCACCTGCGCGGAATAAAGCAAATATATGTACAGTTGTGTGAAAATAGTTTGTTGAGTAGCGATTGATTATGGGAGTGTGTAGAGTTGCTTGATGGCGGATTGGGGGCTTGTGGGATTGTTTGACGAGTGCAGGTCTTGATAGCCACCCGTTTTATATCGAATAATTAAATGTATACACCTTACATTTATTTGCAACTTGATATTGAAGGACAAATCTATTTGTATTAAATATTTCTCATGAAATGAAAATAGCATAAAAAGAAAATTGTGGCCAAGTGGCTTTGTGGTCAGAGTTCCAATCGGCGCAGCCACCCATGATTATAAACCCACTTCTCGGCTGAAGTGAGTAAATGGCCTTGGCATATCCAGAAACGACTGCTTGATTTGGCAAAATTCAACTCTGCAATGCGATGGACATCTCTCTCTTATAGCAGGGGGCGAGGGTGAGTACAGCGCCCCTCGTGTGAAGTCCCTTGAAGGAATCTCAGAAGTAGTTCTGTGATATAAACTTCTCCACGGGCTATGCTATCTATAACAGGGTGATACACTGCTGTGTGAAATTTCCGAATGGACGTACCTTTATATCATGATGTAGATAACGCAGTTTGAATACAATTCCTTAAAATAAATATTTAATAACTAGAAAGGTTTTTTTTAGTTGGGGTGGAATTGTTTTCCGCAAAATGATTGGCAGGCTGTAGTGTGAGCTTTGTTGACTGATGGTTTCTTTAAACAAATCCATATTTATGTTTATATCGAATTTGTTATAAGCTTTCATGCGGTTTGTGTAGGTGATGTACGCCAGTAGGCCTTGCCGCACAAGCTGTACTGTTACACACCTAGGCGTTGTGTCGCCGTTGTATCTTGTATACCAGGAGAACGACGCGATTGTGGTTAGAGCACTGAACTATGGTTACTGTGAGCAAGATTTATTCCTGGCTGCACCATCGCACTCTGAACCTGTCGTGTGTGCCTTTAGGTCCGCTCAACATAAAATATGCGTTTCAAACATCGTGTCGATATCAGCATTGGAGAGACAAAGGTGGCGGGGAAAATGCCTTTTGCTGTGGCAGCCGTAAAACAGCTGTTCGCCAGCATCACTTTTCCCATCAGACTATGTATAAATTATACACGTAAAAATATATATTTCTTAAATGCTTAAGCCAAGCTATTTACAGCTCATTTACAGGAACCCACCAAACCGGATCACAAGATTATAATGGTTGGAGTGGGGTAGAAAACCGATCGGCAGCCCAGGTAAGATGGGGTTGGTGTCATGTTATATTATAGTTTGTCAAAAATTAATTGAAACAGAATAGGCCGTGACTAAAAACAATGTAACAATCTGCTGGCTCTGACAAAATGCAAACGACTTTGTAAGCTTGTAAACTGAAGCAAAAGCAGTCTTCGGTTAAACGCTGTAAAGGTCAAAAGCTACTGAATAAAATACTTTATATTGACTTAAACGGGCATCATTGAGTAATTTGTGTAGATATTAGGCTGTACATGCAAATAACCATTGTAGTTTAAATGCAGGTTTTTAATCCTACATCACTGTATACGAGATGCTTTGACTTTTATGGTAAAAACTATTCCAGTGTATAAAAATACACTTATTTTGTTATTAATATTCCCACGATGGCACTAACGATTACTTTGAGTTATGTAATACCAATGTAGACTACTAATCGGATGGACAGCTCTGTATACCCGGTAAGCTTTTATTACTCATAACCTTTATCTAAAACTCGAGTACCCAGCTGACGCAGCCCCCATCATCATCAGCTGCATCGTTGCTGCAGGGGTGATAAAATGAGTACCGCCTGGTGGTGGTTGCACCATTTCATGCAAAGTCAGCAGTGGTTGTCTTGAGAAACTGGTGCCCACCATAGTAATGTGGCCAACGTGGCATTTTTTTGCCGCTGCTTCAATTACTGAAGGTGGAAAAATGCGTTGGAGTCATTAACATTGATTCTGAAGAACCAATACACGCATTAAATCACGTGCGTAAAGGTTGACGTATTTTAATTCGTTATACGTTGTGTGCAATGGGTTCGTCACTTCTGCAGCCGTTATAAGCGCTACTATTCAATGACTATCGAAACAAATCTGAACTCTGAACCTTCAGGTGGTTGTGATGAACCTCACCACCCCGACTCAATACCAGCACAGGCATGCGCTGCTTGCAGGTCGGTGGATTAATGTGACCGGACTTCAGTAGAATTATGCAAAACAATACAACATACTGCTGGATTATAAAACTCAGGGGTAGAGCCCTGGCACAGTCGTTATAAAACTGCATACTATGCACCCGGTTTTCTTCGTACAATTCCTGACCGTGGCAAACATCAGTGACGAGTGATATCTGAACCTGTCCTGGGCACCTCTACCCGCCAACCCACACCGACCAACATGGTGAAATGTGATCAAACAACTCCCAACGACGGACAAGGCGTCAGGAAGGCCTTCATCCAGCAGTGGATTGACAAGGGGCTGTAAATTAATGTCGCGATTATTAAAACCGGACAAGGATGGTGGCTGGAACTTAATTACAAGGAGGCTTCTGGTCAATCACCACCAGGCTCAGGTGATATGTAAAGTAGGGCTATATATATGTAGCCTTGCAGGTTCCATTTGGTCAGCAGCTTCTCGAGGTGGCGGTGTTGTGTTGTGTTATGCTGATCCAGAGATTTGTATTACAGATGCGTCACTGGCAAAACGTGGGCTAATACGTGGAAAACTGTACGGGCTCAAATTTGATCTGCACTGGGTTTACGTTTCACAGACCATGTCACAGAATCTGCCATTGTTCTGTGCAAACACAATCCACGTACTATAAATATATAGTATAAAAAAGCGCGTGTATTATTCTGCATGTATCTTAATGGATGCCTCAAAACAAATTTTAATTCGTTACATAATTATAATCGCAGCATGAGCCTGACTTCGTGCCTTCAATTATTCGCACAACAGTGACGAGCGCTGTTTAAACATCTGACCCAGTCCTGCGCCCCCCCCCACCTCCAATTTCATCGACCCGCGCCCGCCAACGTGGTAAGGAATGGTCACACGACCCCCATGACTGACAGCATGGGAAAGCCTTCATCCAGCAGTGGATTTAAAAAGGGATGTACATTATACTTTACAGGGAATACATATTCTGGTTCTTTCGGTAAAGTCACGTAGGTATAAAATAAAATGTTCTTTTAGTATAAAATAAAATGTTCTTTTATATAAATATATTATTTTATACCTAAAATACAATTTTATTTTATAGTATGGATTCCTGCAGTCACGAAAGTTTAAAATCAAGATTTTACAGGGAATACTTTCTGATAGGAAGACCTCAAACTTTTACACACACGTACACACAAAAAGCACAGTTCTGGCATGGGAACCACAAGACCAGTTGTCCCACATTAGTAAATATATATCAAAGGCTTATGTTGAGCCCTTAATTTTACAAAACACTGTTATATGCTTCCTACTATAGTAAGCACCGTCACAGCAACAAGTAGGGTTTTGAAGAAAGTGATGCAATGCAAAACGAGAATTAAAATTAGTTATTTTTCATATGCCAACTATTGTTTTGTGGAAGTTTGGTTTATGTCCATAATAAATGCCATAAATCAGCATTAAAAAAATAACAGTTTAACGATTATATTCTTGGTTCTTTCGGTAAAGTCACGTAGAAGGGAAATAATACAATAATAAAAATATAACACAATAAAAATTCTCACGACGTTTCGATTGCAACACAAGCAATCATCATCAGGTGTGAAATCAAATTTTCTTGCTGTGGATTTCACAGCTGATGATGATTGCTTGTGTTGCAGTCGAAACGTCGTGAGAATTTTTATTGTGTTATATTTTATTATTGTATTATTTCCCTTCTACGTGACTTTACCGAAATAACTCAAGAATATGAATCCCTGCAGTCACGAAAGCTTGAAATCAAAGTTTAACGATTGTTTAGAATGATAATTCTTTTAAGATGGCCATGTGCAGGAGTCACATAGATTGTGGCATCCCAAAACTGAGGGACGGCGGCGACACGGGGAGACCTTCACCCAGCGGTAGATCGCGATAACCGACGATGATGACCCCGCAATTATTTTATGACCAGAGCTTCCAGTGCTTAATCCACGCCAGCCTCTGCAACCCACATGTTTTTGACGCGGCGCTACGTCTTGGATGAGGATACAATATGCGCGAGCGATAAGACCGGACGGTGTGGAACATCGCTCTTGCCGGTGCGGGTCGTTCAAACGCGGCTGTCTGGCTTGAGTTTGGCACCGTTTCCAGGACAAGACACGAGCGGTTCTTTCCCACCGGCCGCGCCAACGTCACCCCATCGCTGCTGTCAGCCGTTCCTTCGGTGGCCGCTAGCGGAATCGTGCCGTCGGCCTCCGTCCCACCGTCGCCGCCCAACCGGCGGCTCTCGACGGCGCGGTGCGCTGCCATGGCCGCGTACACACAGCCGTAGCCCGCCGCCGCAGCCATCATGACGCAGAGGAGCCCGCACACCACTCCAGCCACCACCACAGTGGTTAGGGCGTAGCGCACGCTGGGCTGGCGTGCGCGTACGCGGTGGTGAAACATACACGCGTCGTTGATGCCGCGCTGCACCGAACGCGGGGACAGCGTGCCGGGCTGTTCCACGGCGAGTGCCATGGGGCCCCCCGCAGACAGATGAGCCGGAGCCCGGCGCTGCGCCGGAGGCAGCAACTCCTGCACCGATAATGCCAAGGGTTCTTTGGCGGACAAAGACTGGGGCATCTGCGCCGGCAAGAACAGAGGTGGTGGCTCCTTTGCCGAGAAGGGCGAATGTTGCTCCTCTGAAGGTGGCGGCGGTGAACGTTGTGCCGAGGACGGTACGGTCTCTTCTGCTGAAGGTGGTGGGGGTTTGTGTTCAGAGGACATGAAAGGGTGTCCTTCACGCTGATCGTCCTGCCTCCCCTCTGCCTCGAAAAGCAAAGACTCGGAGAGCCTCTGTGACCCGTCGGATTTGTTGCTGTGGGTTTCGCGCACAGATGATTGGCACCAAGAGAACATATCGGAGGACAGTTGCTGGAGTGGCCTGTTCCTGAGCTCCCTCGGTGCAGAGCACGACAACCTGTCCACCTCCCCGCCTGCACAACCACACACACAAGGCAAGCGTATAAGCCTTGCTGAACAGTTCATCGTGTCGTACCAAGGTAGATTGATTTGTCAAAAATGAAGACAAACGTCATTTTCACTTTGGTCTTGATTTTGTTGAATGTGTAAAATATCTGGATTGTGTTTAGAGATGTAAAAAGCTTCCCTGAATAAAGGTTATTAAAAATACGGGAGTGTTATCAACTAACGCTCGGTGATGGTATATTAGGAGTCGGTGCATTATTTGACTTGTGTGCTTAGATCATGCAGTGTTAATTAATATTCTTGAGTCTTTCGGTAAAGTCACGTAGATAGGTTTGTGTTGCGATCGAAACGTCGTAGTTTTTATTTTCTATTTTCTTTGAACCTATCTACGTGACTTTATCGAAAGACCCAAGAATAGGAATTCCTGCAGTCACGAAAGCGTTAAGTCAAGATTTAGTGTTAAGTAATGTTAGCTTTAACACGTAGGCTTTGACAAACCAATATTCATGATAACGTTTTTTGGGCTAGATCGCGTATATGTAAATGTGTCTTATACCGACCTCCACCCGACAGTCAATCAGGTTTGTCACGTGAACAAAACGTGCCAATTTGTTACTGCATTAGCACACCCGGTGTGTTAGAGAGAAAATCCACAACATTTACAATTAAGTAGGACGTTTCGCTGGCGATTACAACCAGCATCAACCAGAACCCAAAAAACCTGATGAATAAAGTTTAACTTATTTGACAATACATAATAAGTCAAACGAAGGCACCCTAACGAGAGACGTCCTTTACTGTGTTGCATGGAACAGTGGCTTGTGACGGAGGTTTATAGAATATCAATCTTCCCCGTGTTCACCACCAATAAATACAACTATTTAAGTCCATCAGCATATGGCAGCATTTGTTAAATCGGACAAACTGTAGACTGGCTTCTACTTAATATGCCTCATCAACAAGTTTGTGGTCAGTTTAACAATGCTTGCTGGGTTACCTGATGTTGTAGGCAGGAGCTTTCCATGAACAATTTGGAACCCGTTCAGTGCAGTGCAGCTAAATTGTACAAAATTATGTAAATTGTGGGTAATGATAAATGAAACAGTTGGTTTATTTCACCATTAATTAAATTATGTTTTGTTGGTGATAGAAACCATTTCGTTCTATTAGCCAGCAACATGCATTTAATAAGTGAAACTCTGGACTGTCTCCGACTTTCTGGGTTGGTGGAAAGCAAAACTGTATTTGCTGCTGCTGCTACCGGTTTCATATAGTCGCTAAATATTTAAAGATGAGGGCCGCTATAATCTCGCCCCGCATGTGCCCACTCACATCACCCATCCCCCTCGGCCAGGCGCCAGCAAAGAGCAGGTAACACACTCACACACACACAGGTGAATGTGCAGTAAAAGCGTTTTCCCAAAGGGGCATAGCACATCAATCCCCCTCCCCCCTTCCCACAACCTCCCTGCCACACCACGAATTATAACTGGACGCTGGTGTATAGTGTCAGCCACAAGATTGCCCTGGCTCCATCATGAAATATTAAGGGGTGCAGCAACATGGGTTAGTTTCAGGTAGGCGTATGCTCATGGGCAAGCCCCAAGGTCTGATGTGGGTTGTGTGTGCGTGTGCGAGTCGGTGGGTTGGTGTGGAGGAAGAAAGCTGCCCCAGAGTGTTTGTCAGGGTGGGATCGTTGTGGGAAGTGGGCACGCACAAAGATGTGAGGCAATCACCCCCGACAGGTGTGAAGACCGCACCAGCCAGAACAACAAAGCAGTGCAAAGGACAAGACAGCGACGTGACGCAAGTAAGTAGTGCTTGTGATAACAGTTTTTTTTTACCATTTAAAGCTTTCGTGACTGCAGGGATTCATCTTCTTGTTCTTTCGAAAGAACCAAGAAGATGGTTTTTTACCCTTTTATCTGGCAACAAAACTGACACCTTTTTTACGAGGAGTCATGTTTGCATAGACCACAATACCTGCAGTCATAATGCAAACAAAAAACATAACTCTGATAATGTATGCACTGTCCTTGAAGTTGATTGGTCCACACCCGAAACAGCTTTCCTTAGAGCCTAGTCTCACATGGTGTTGGACAGATGACGCCAAAAGGCGCACAACTCAAAGGCAATGCACCATCAGTGGTGCTTCTTCCAATGCGGTACTAAGGGCGTAGGTGAATTGCCTGCCTTGGAAATGTGCGAGTCTGTCTATCAAATGAAATGCTTCGTGAAAATATTTTTAACAGTGTGTTGCTTCATGTCTTCAGCTGCAGGAAGAGCCTCCTGTTTAAAACGAGATGCTTTAAACGAGCACGAAGTACTCACATTTACCCAACCAAATAAATTTTAAGAATCTTTATTTCGACTGGAGGAATCCGATGAGGATGAAGCTCTTTTTCACAGACGTCCAGTATTTTGTGCCAGTCTGCCTCGTGAAGTGTGGTTGTCCAGCATTGCTGCTGAAAATTATTGTTTTCGAAGCAGCGTGCCTTGTATCAGCTGGGTTATTCCAGCAACTATGTCGTCAATGTTTTACAATTTAGCGCTTCCAAGCCTCATACAATCCAAAAATTATGTACTTATTACTTTGCAGCCTGTGTTTGTATTAAGAGAATGCGAGTTCAAATATCATGGATTATTTAGTGTGATTTTTTTGGATTCACTATCTAATCTATTTTACCGAGTAATTGCAAACTGCATCAAGGTACGTACAACGGATCATTTTGTTTATAAATGTTGAAAACTCTTTTTAAAAAATTGGCACGTGAGACCGTCATAGAGGAAATTAAGACGGGTGATGAAATATAATGCCAGATTGTTATCCAGCAAAGGTCATCCTTGCCATATGTGGAAAATAACAGCAACCGTGGAATATACAATATATGGATACATATACATGCATTCAAACAAATAATAATCATACTTTATGAGATGCAAACATCAGCAAGTAGGTGATGCATTGCTCTCCAACATAAGGGTGTACTGAAGCTGTCATAAATTGGCACCTTTGTTCACGTGGATACTTTATTAACTGACTGTCGGGTGGAAGAGGATGTACAACACAGATTTAACTCACCACGATCTGACCCAAAATAAATTGTGAAGTATACAGTCAAGTAAATATAGATGTGTGGTATTTCTAAGTGTAAGGGCGTTTATGAAACATCATGGTACAGCCTAATTTTGTGTTTGCACTTTTAACTGTGCATGCAGCATGTGGTTTAAAATCTACAAATACATTTTGATTTAAAGCTTTCGTGACTGCAGGGATTCATCTTCTTGGTTCTTTCGGTAAAGTCACGTAGAAGGGAAGTAATAAAATAATAAAAATAAAACATAATAAAATTAAATTAATTTTAATTTTAAAATTAAAATTAAATTAATTTTAAAATTAATTTAATTTAAATTAATTTTAATTTTAAAATTAATTTTATTATGTTTTATTTTTATTATTTTATTACTTCCCTTCTACAAATACATTCAAAACATGTATTATATAAAATGCTGTTAAACTGATTACTTGATATTAACCACACACATGTGGTTAATAACGTATTACGTGTGTTTTCCGTATTCGGGCTGATTTAGCACATTTCCATCAACAAAATACACACAGGAGAATCACATTGTTGCGGTGTTCAGTATACATTACTTTAGTTGTATTAATAACATTCGATAGCGTTGAACTCTGAAATGTATCCCAAGAATTAATTTCCGGTTGGCGTGATATTTATCCTTAATACGTTAGTTTTAAGGGATGCTACTTTGGTGTCGTGGTTAGCGCACTGGACTTGCAACCCAGAGGCACTAATTCAATTTGTTCTTCTGGTATGGCACACAGTGGGGCAAGTTTATTAAATCCCCTTTCTTCTGTCCACCCAGCAGTATAAAGGGCCGTCCATAAATGACGTCACGCACCTTTGTGACGATGTGTGACGAGGGGGGGGTGAGAAATGTGACGTCACATCAAAATGCGCAACTTTAAATAAATATAGACAACACGTTCTAATTAATTAAATAGACTTTTTAATACGTTTCTCCTACATCAGAGTGCAGCGCCACATTAAATACGCACTACAATGACAATAGTTTAAAGCGATTTGAAGCATGTTTTATTTTGGGGAGGGGGGCAGAGCTTTTTGACGTCATATTTGAGGGGGGTCTGACTTTTTGTGACGCCGTGACTAGGGGGGGGGTCAAAAATCGTCCAAAATCGCATGACGTATCTATGGACGGCCCCAAATGGGTGCAACACAAATCTAGAATTACAACACAGTTGATTAGTCGGACGGGTGTGGTGGAGTACAGTGGGGGTACTGCCACCTATTCAAGAGGTTTTGTCCAGCACGAGTAGAGAGATTAAATATCCACGACTAGATCGGCTCTCAGAACTCCCTCTAAGTCGTGGAGATCGATCCTCCAGCAGTGGATGGGAAAGTAATTGCAGGGCTGAAACTTGACCTCTTTACATTCATCTTCTTGGTTCTTTCGGTAAAGTCACGTAGAAGGGAAGTAATAAAATAATAAAAATAAAACATAATAAAATAATTCTCACGACGTTTCGGCCACAACGCAAGCAGCCGTCCTCAGGTGAAGACCAGGTCTGTCTCCCCGACAAACCTGGTCTTCACCTGAAACGTCGTGATAATAATTTTATGTTTTATTTTTATTATTTTATTACTTCCCCTCTACGTGACTTTACCAAATAACCAAGAAGATGAATCCCTGCAGTCACGAAAGCTTTAAATCGACTCTTTACATTAACTTGAGTGCAATAGACGCATATTTGTGACTACACCTGGTCAACAATATATTTTTAAATGTCGAATACAAACAGATCCTCACATATAGCTGCAGGGGGATCAGCTGAAGGTTGACGTATTAATCGAATTGAGTGCACCACGTGGCGGATTTGGGTTGGATTATACACGGCGCACGGCGCTTGTTGCATACAGGGATTAATCAACAGGAGGCTTTTGACGAGAGCGATCAGATATGCAGAGGTCCCGTATTTGATCCAGAAACATTCTGTTATTGAGTTCCACTCCATAGATTAAAATTTCATGCTCATGTCCAGTCTACTCTGTAGACATTCGATGGCATGACTGCCGCTTAAGCGCTTGCACTTGTGCGGGTTGGTTCCCAACACGTGGGGTCCAACGTCACACGTCTTGCTGAACAGCTTGTGGTACAACCCGAAAACACATCAAAGAGCTCTTCCATCAGGGCAGGGAGGAATTCAACCCTATCAAAAATAAAACAGCAGAATGTGGACATTAGCACACCCCTTGGGAGAAAGGCCACGTGTGCTTGTATCAGAAGCTGCCTTCTCCGCACCTGTGCATTGCTCGGGTGTGATGCCTATGAGAAATGTATTTATAAGGTGTGCTTATATCCAGCTTAGAATTCACGATTTTCTGATGTCTTTTGGCTGTCCTATGGAGATAATGTTGCATGGTATTTTCTCCGTTGGATCAATACTGCCAATAGTCGTGATCACGGTCCTATTGTTGTTATTATTTGAGCATGGGATACAATTCTTGACGTAAAGCTTTCGTGACTGGAAGAATTCATATTCTTTGGGTCGTTCGGTAAAGTCACTTAGATAGGTTCAAATTAAATAATTTATAACAAATTTTTTGTTATTTCTTTGAAACTATCTACGTAACTTTACCGAAAGACCCAAAGAATACGGGATACACTTTGATTTTGACGAGAAATTCCAGTTCGCAGAGCATTAAGACCTGTGATCTGGTCAAGGTGTCCCGAAATAGCACTGTGTATACAGCAGTCGATATTTAAAGCCCAATTTTAACATTAGGACATCTCTGCAAACGAAAATGCATGACACTGAGTGCATCTTTGCAGCCATCATTGAGACGCTTTTCAAATTACTACAAACATAAATATATGAAAGTTCTGGAGCTACTTGTGACGACCAGAAGATGTACTCTGGCATTGAATCAATTTAAATTTAAATTTGTGTTTACATTCAGAATACCAGTATTGCTCTTGGGTAGAGTCCAATCATAGATAATCGAGTGCAGAGCTACTAAATGTGACCTGTTTGTTTTTAATACCCATATTAATAATACCCTGGAGTAATCCATGGGTGCAGCTTTAAGAGCCAATGTTATCATACTCCACTGTAAACCCGGGGACAAAAGTACAAAACCTGGCCATCGCGAACATTAGTGATGAGTGATATTTGAATCCAGTCCTTGACCTTCCTTCATCAAACCACTCTGACCAGCATGAAGTATGGTAAAACAACCCCATGAATGAAAGGCGTAGATTCACTAAGGGCAGTGGATTGCATTTTGAAATGTGGCTAAATTCCATCTGTGAGAGTTTGGCATGTGCCAGCACCTGGACAAAAAAAACCGATGAAGCTTTAAAAAACATCTGGCCTAAATTCCCAAATAGACGTCTATGCACACAACATTCTGTTGGCAAAACCAACCGCGTGAGAACTGAGAAGACTGGAGAGACGTGGGAAGTTACATCACCACAATTGGGCCTAAACAGCCCAGAGGAGAGAATCCGTGGTCTTGGCTTGACACCAGACTGGCCCAGCGTTTCACAGAGAGCATTGAAAGGGGGGCTACTCGCATTAAGCTTGACGGGAGGGTGTTTTTTTTGGGGGGGGCGGGCGGGCTGAGAGTTGCTCGTGTTGGCTTGTGGGATTAACTACGTTGTCTTTGTGCGCACACTGACACCGACCACTGCCAGGAACACGCGTCGCAAGCGCCACACACGAGGGAGCAGAGGAAGACGCGCACCGGGACACAGCTCCAAGTGTCTACTCGACACCGAATTATGTTGCGAATAGGTGAGACAAACCCTCGCACGCACGTTTTCGTTGTTGTATGCGTTAGCGAATGTATAAAATACCCGTGAATATCCATTATATGCGTGATGTACATAGGAATGCATGTGTTGTGTGCTACTGTGTGTCATGTTTGCACGGATGCATGCACATGTGGCATTTGCGTTTCGGCTCCAATAGAAAGTAGTGAAAATGAACAAATTACATTGGCAAGGCTGCACTTTGTAAAATTATGCTCCCAGCTGTCATTGTAATGCATTCGCTCTATTTGATTTGCAAACTTTTTCTTTTTAAGTAGCGTTTGTAAATGGTGACAGTGATCTGATAAAACCAAATTTCCACCGAAATCTTGTTTCACATTTCGAATGCAAAAAAGTGACACTCTCACGAGCTCGTTGCTGGCTTGTACGCGAAACCGCTCAACGTGAGCGGCCGCTGTGCTTCATCGTTTTCTCCCACCGCCAGATTTTTCCACGACGATCCTGGCTCTCGTAGCCCTGTGCTCCAACGCGTCGCCGGCCTCGCCGTGCCCCAAGGGCTGCACGTGCCCATCCCCGGGGACCCTCGCCTGCAGCGGGCACGTCAACTCGAGCGCACTGCCGCCGGGTACCCAAGCCCTGCTCTTGCTGGGCCACCTCCCTGCCCCGCTGGTGCTCGAAGCCCTCCGCCTGCGCTCGCTGCAAGCCCTGGACGTGTCCCACACCGGCATCTCCATCCTCCCACCGGACGCTTTCTCCGGCTGCCCGGCGTTGCTCTCGCTCAACCTGAGCCACAACGCGCTGCGCGGCGTGCGGGAGCACGCATTACACCGCCTGCCCTCCCTCCGCCTCCTCGACCTGTCCCACAACAGAATCCGTGGTCCGGCCTCTTCGATCTTCTGCAGCGCCTGAGCTCCCTCTCGACGCTGAACGTGAGTCACAACGCCCTCCGCCAGCTGGACGGGTTCCGCGCCGGGCGGGCGAACCCCCCACAGCCGCTTCCGCACCTGCGTCACCTGGACGTGTCCTACAATCGCATCGTGGAGATGTCACCTGTCACGCTCTCGGCGTTTCCGGGCCTGGTGACGCTGCGGGCATCGCACAACCGCCTGGAGGAGCTGAGCGAAGAGCTGTTCCAACGCTCGCGGGAGCTGCGCTTTCTCGACCTCGCCTGGAATCAGCTCTCCCGGCTGCCCGAGGGTTTGTTCGGAGGCACCACCGCCCTCGAGAAGCTGGACCTGCGCGCTAATCGTCTGGCGAGCATCCCCAGCGGATTGCTGGGACCGCTGGGCCGTCTGGCGTGGCTGCAGCTCGAGTACAACCCCTGGAGTGCGACTGTTCCCTGTGGGGGCTGAGGCTGTGGCTGGAATGGCTCACGTTTCGAGGTTTGAATCGCATGACCACCCAGGGCGTGTGAGATGTTTTTGTTCAACAAACCATCGTCTCACATTTGCAGAAGAGGGCGGCACACTGGTGCTGATA
>NW_024705913.1:0-20024 GCF_018977255.1 Callorhinchus milii | reverse complement strand
AAAACGTAAAAGGACATACTAAAGTCTCAAATGAAGTACAGTCAAGGATAGTAAGTATATAAGCGACAGTTCAATATTAAAACAATAAAGGGGGGGGGGAGAGAGTTTGCATAAAAATAACAGTAAACTAAAGATAAGAATAAGAAGGGATAAGAGCAAAAGTTAAGATAAAGGATAAAGTGATGAAGGAAAGATAAACACATAAAGAGAAGAAATAGGGTTGTAGAGAGTAAAAACAAAAAACGTGACCAGACAAAAAGCTTGAGAAAAAAACTGTCAGGGCAAATGGGCAATAATAATAATAATATAATAATAATAATATGCACGCAGCGTAGGAAATAAACAAGTGAGTTAGAAAGCAGAAATTCAGCTCAAAGATTATTAAAGGTAAGTAGCCAATACGACACTACAACGAGTTGGGCATGACGGGAACTAAATATTCCAGGCTGTAAGATAATAATAATAATAATAATAATAATAATAATAATCCTTGCATTTGATATAGCGCTTTTCACGTCGGGAGGACGTCCCAAAGCGCTTCACAGAACACACTGTAAAGTGAACTGACTGTATGTTTGTGGGCGAACGCGGCAGCCGATTGCGCACAGCAATGTCCCACAGACAGTCGTGGATTGAAAATGACCAATTTTATTATTGTTTTTGGTTTGGGACGATCTTCAGGAGGCACAGGGAAATTGGGAAATGAAGGTGTGCGGCAATATGGATAGAAGACACAATTACAGCAGCAGAAAGAAAGGATTTCGGTTAGGGTGATCGGGCCGTGGAAACACTGTGGGTAGAATTAAGGAAAAGCAAACGACGTAAGTCTGGTGGGCGTTGTCAAAAGACCTCCAGAGAGTAGTGACGTAGCGGGGGATGTATAAATTAGAAAACTTCTGCTGTTTTCTGTTACTGGGTGACCTGATGAAAGAAAGGAAAAGACTAGCAACGGACACTGAAGTTAATAATACTACTACCAATAATAATCACTAAACAACTGAATAGAATTATTATTCGGTGATAATTCCTTCAAAAAAAATTAATAAATGGGTCACTTCCATCCACGACTGTTTGTGCGGCACTGCCGTGTGCAATTGGCCGCCGCGTTTCACCCACAAAATAGTCAATCCACTTTACAGTGTATACTGTGAAGCACTTTGAGACGTCTCAAAACGTGATAAGGGGCTATATAGCGTTTTGATATTGTGGTCACTCCACTTTACAATATATTCTGCGGATCTTTGACATCTAAACAACATGGAAAGGTGTTTTATCAAATGCAAAGATTATTATTATGTTTGCTGACATTCCTGTTGTCTTTGACAGGACAAGTTCTGAGGTATTTTCGTTCCTATTCGGGAGCTAAATGTGCATTACATTGTGGGGCTGTTTCCTGGTCACCGGGATGTCTTTCCAACACTGGGATGGGCTCGGAGCTGATATTCAAACCTCTCACCTTCACTTCTGGTAGGACTCACTCCTTCTCTTGACACTGGTCATTTCAGCCAAATGTTTCTGAAGGGTTTCCTGGGCTTCCTGCGGCTTTTTTTTGCTGAAACGAAGTGATGGTAAATAAACAGGGAGAAGGGCCGGAGTCATTATTACCGGTTGAGGATATTCCGCACATGGACTTGTGTGATAGAGCCATAATATTACATTCCACCCGATAGAAAACACCAAATCGCGGGGCCGCTCAGAACTTCTGCAGTTATCTAACAAGCAGTAAGCACCAGGGCTTGAACGCACAACCTTCTGACCCAGGGGCAGGCGAGATTGCTGCTTAGTGACAAGCTGTGCACAGTAAGTCTTTCCTAATATGCTGCGTAGACCGTAAAAGCCATGATCTAGTAGAATGGAGGGAAAAAAAATGAGGGGCTGAACGGCTGTTCCTAAGTTCCTATGTTTTCGTGTATTCCGAAGCATTTTGAGATATTCTCCCGACATAAAGTGGGCTGAATGAAATGTCGGGATTATTATTATACATTCCATACCTTGTGGATTTCAGCAGCTTCCTTAATGGGAATGACCGTATGATCCTTGTGATCAAAGGACACGGCACAGACCACAACAGGTTGCACTTTGATCCATTTTGCGAAACAGCTTCAGTTTCTCCTCGGGTTCTTCACTGGAGAAGAGAAGGGGGTTGAGGGGCAATAGGATTACAGTCTTTAAAGGTTTTGAAGGGCAGAGCTAATGTAGACCATGATAAGCTGTTTTATCTCGTACTGAACAGTAGAACAAGAGGAATGGTCCACGGTCGAAGGGGGCAAATTCAGACGAAATCTGCGGTAACACTACTTCAGTAAGTGAGTAATAAACTTATGGAACAAACTCCGTAGGGAGACGGTGTAAACAGAAAATGTAGTCTGTTTCAAGAACAAATTTGATAGATTTCTGTTAGAAAATAATATCTCGGGCTATTATAGTTTGTATTATATATTATAGATATTATAGATATTATAGTATATAGTTTGGACATGACATGTCAAACGACTGCTAGGACGGCTGAAGGCAAACTAGATGGACCTTGGCTCTTCTTTCGCCAGCAAATTCTTATGTTCCTATGTTCACACTGGATTCCCACTTCTTCTCGTCTTGGATTCAGGCTCAATCACCGAACACAAAGCCATTGGACCAAATACTCTGGGAGAACTGATGCCTGCACTGCCGACAGGACACACTTCCTCGCCCTGTAAAGTACAGGCTCTGCAGAAGCTGTGGCCACCGTCTCTAGTCATCTGATCCATGTAAAACCCCAGACAGATTGAACAAGTGGCTTCATTTCTCAGGTTCTCTCGTTCCTGCACAGACGCCATTTCACCATCGGATCTTTGCCCTTTTGTAACTTTCACTTTCACCCAAACCAGGAAGTGGCTGTGGGGCTCACAGACCCTCTGCTTTCTGTCACTCAGACAGTTCTTAATCCAAACTGCCACTGTCCCCTTAATACCGGGGGCCTCTAATGTTTTTATTAATCTCTTCTGCGGTACTGTGTCAAAAGCCTTTTTTGAAATCCATGTAAGTAACGTCCACCGCATTTCCCTCATCAACCCTCGCAGTCACCTCTTCAAAAAATTCTGTTAGATTTGTGAGGCGAGATTTGCCTTTAACAATCCATGTTGGGGGTCACTAATTACCTCGTGTTCCTCTGAGTAGAGATTTACTCTGTCCCGGATTATGGTCTCCAGTATCTTTCCTATTACCGAAGTTAGGCCGACTGGCCTGTAATGTCCGGGTTTGTCTTTCTGCCCCTTTTTTGTAGAGGGGGGTAACATTAGCCACTCTCCGACATCCACTGACCTTGTGCTGTTAAAGCTGAGGATGCAGACACCGAGTCCGTTGATGGTTGAACAGTGGAGATTTTCGAGTGACTTGGTGGAGTGAATGCTCCGAAGTTTGTTTGATTGCCTTTGGCGGTCAGAGAATATTTATGCAGAAATTTGATGCCACAATTGGGAAATTTGATGAAGTCAGATGGAAGGGCTTTGATTTGCTTTGGAAACTTTTCTCATCTATGACGTCTGCTCGTGTATTTGCTCCGAAAACAAAAGTGTGGAACATATGTGGAAAGCGCAGCTTGAATGACCAAAGTAGACTTTGTTTTCCCATTTTACAGATTATTTTTACATTACTGCATGTAACTACGTTTGTGTAATTTTTGTTTGCTTATAAAGGAGTGACATACCAGAAAATTATAATAATCCTTACATTTGACACAGCGCCTCATCACGTCTTTGAGACACATCAAAGCGCTTCACAGAATACGCTGTAAAGTGGGACTGACTGTATATTTTGAGGGTGAAATGCGGCAGCCAATTTTGCACAGCAGCGTCCCACAAACAGTCGCGGATTGAGTGACCAAATTATTATTATTTTTGGAAGGAATTATTATCCCCGGAAAAGTAATCCGCCAATCGACTTAACAACTTAACTTCCTGCCTACTGCTGGTAAACAGAGGTGTGTGGAGTGCAAAAACTTGCCCAACATTTCGCTCTGCCCGGGAATCAAACCCAGTTCTCTCGCTTGTGAGGAGAGTGCAGTGACGACTGAGCGACAGACTCCACAAAAGTTCACTTTCAGTTAAAAAATAGAAAATACACTTTCTGCATTAACTTGTAGAGGTCAGAAGATTGCAGTCTGGGTTCCTGCTTTTTTTCTGAGTTTAGTCAGAGCGCAGAGTTGTACAATTCATTCCCTTCCTCTTTGTCTCTCTTCCTCGTTCATCCTCTGTCGGTGCATTTGCAGTTTCCCGCTGATCCTCGTCTCTCGGAGCTTCTCTCCTCCCGCGACGCGACTCCCGACGGGACCGGACTCTCGGTTCCTCCTCAGATGCCTTTCTGCTGTTCGGCGCTTCTCAAACTTGTGCCGGGACTTTCCTGTCTCTGATCGGCTCCAGCGGCCGTTTCCCGACTCATTTTGTTCACACGACTGCCACCTCCTCAACTTCACAGCTATACATCCCGAGTCGCAAACCACAACTGGTCACAACGTGACGTTGAGAGAGAGAGAGGGTGAGAGAGAGAGAGAGAGAGAGAGAGGGGGTGAGAGAGTGAGAGAGAGAGGGTGAGAGAGAGAGAGAGAGAGGTGAAGATGAGAGAGAGGTGGTGAGAGCGAGAGAGAGACGGTGAGAGGGGGTGAGAGTGAGGGAGTGTGAGAGAGAGAGGGGAGTGAGAGAGAGAGAGGTGAGAGAGAGAGAGGGTAAGAGAGAGAGAGAGACGGTGAAAGGGTGAGGGTGAGGGAGAGAGAGGGTGAAAGAGAGAGAGGGTGAGAGAGCGAGAGGGTGAGGGTGAGGGGGTGACACTGTACCCCCCTGTGGTTCGGGTGGATTGTAGGCACTGCTCGCTGGGCTCCCGCTCCGTGTGGACACCGGCTTCCACCGTAATATTGATTCATTTTTGCTGACATTTCTTTTCAGAAACACATCGCTTTCCACAAGTTACGATCAGGGCAACATTCGGCCACGAATCGACTGTATATTGTGTGGGTGAAATGCGGCCCTCTTTCTCATATTTTACGATATTGTGCCATACATTTGGTTAACTTTTTTTAATGTGGACCTTCGCAGGCTGGTGCCGCGACCCGCTGCGGTCCCGCTCGTCACCAGAAGACAGCCGAGCATCGTGGGCTGGAGGACGGGAAAGTACAGCCGGTGCAGGAGCAGGAATGGGACAAGCGAGCAGTAAAGGCAGAGAGGTTAGTGCGGACGAGTCCTGCAGCTCAGCGGTTAGAGCACTCGCTTTGCAAGCCTAACATCAGTAGTGGGGAAAACACCTGGAGACTACAATCCGAGACCATATAAATCCTCACTTAGAAAAATATGGTTTAATAAAGGACAGTCAACACGGATTTGTCAAAGGCAGATCGCGTCTGACAAACCTAACAGAATTTTTGGATGAAGTGACTGAGAGGGCGGGTGAAGGTAGTGCGGTAGACGTAGTTTATCTGGATTTTCAAAAGGCATTCGACAAAGTGCCACATAAGAGACTTTTAAACAAATAGAAGCCCACGGTATTAGAGGGACTGTGGCAACATGGATCCAGAGCTGGGGCTGGGAGAGAAAGCAGAGAGTGCTCGTAAACGGTTGCTTTTCCGACTGGAGGAAGGTGTGGAGTGGTGTCCCTCAGGGGCCGGTATTGGGACCACTGCTCTTTTTGATCTAAAGTAAAGATCTGGATAGAAGGAGCACAATTTCCAAATTTGCAGCCGATACTAAGCTGATGGTACAATCTTAAAGGGGGCAAATGAACAGAGAGACCTGGGAGTCCACATAAACAAATCTCTGAAGGTGGCAGGACAGGCAGATAAAGCTGTTAAAAAAAGCATTCGGGATATTAGGTTTTATAAATAGGGGCATAGAATACAAAAGTCAGGAGGTTATGTTGAATATTTATAAAATGCTGGTTAGGCCTCAGTTGGAGTACTGCGTTCAGTTCTGGGCACTGCGCTTTAGGAAAGATGTTCGGGCATTGGAGAGAGTGCAAAGGAGGTTTACCAGGAATGAAGGACCTCAGATATGAGGAGAGGTTAGCGAAACTAGGATTATTCTCCCTAAAGCAGAGAAGATTAAGAGGGGGTTGAATAGAGGTTTTCAAGATCATGAGAGGATTTGATAGGTTGAACCGGGAAGAAGTGTTTCCACTGGCGTGTGGGTCAGTAACCCGAGGATAACGATTTAAGACAATCGTTAAAACAGAGGGAGGTTAGGAAAATATTTTTCACCCACCGAGTTGTTGGGCTCTGGAATGCATGACCTGAAAGGGTAGTGGAAGCCGATTCAATAACAACTTTTAAGAGAGAAGTAGATGGGTATTTGGGGAGGACAGGATTGCAGGGCTCTGGAGAGAAAGCGGGCCAGTGGGACTGAGTTGGATTGCTCTTTTAGGAGTTGGCGCAGATGGGATGGGCCGAATGGCCTCTTTCTGTGCTGTATGAGTCTATGATCTGCAGTTTGTGTAGGGCCGAGTTTGGAAGGCCGACAAGTAGGAGAATCTATAACCAGGCGTCACAGTCTTAAAATTAAGGGTCAGCCTTCTAGAACAGAGTTGAGGAAACACTTCTTCACTCAAGAGGGTAGTGAATTTATGGAATTCACTCCCCCAGAAGGCTGTAGATGCTCAGTCCTTGAACATCTTCAAGGCTGAGACTGATAGATTTTTTATAAAATAGAGGGATTAGGGGATATGGCGATAGGGCAGGTAATTAGAGTTAGGTCTGAAGATCAGCCATGATCTTATCGAATGGCGGGGCAGGATCGAGGGGCCGAATGGCCTACTCCTGCGTCTAATTCTTATGTTCTTATGTTCTTAGAGTTTGCGTAGTGAAGCCTTGCTGTGATGAATGAGTGGTTGAGGGTTTTGGTGGGCTGAGGGGTAGGTAGTGGCAGAGCCGGATGATGTTGTGGAGGTGAGGGAAGTCCAAGCGGGTCATGGCACGGATGTGGGGTAGAAAGGACAGTTGAGGGTCAAACAAGACTCCAAGGTTCTGGGCTGGATCAATAAGGTGGAGTGTGTATCCTTGGATGATGATGCTGTCAGTGCCTAAACTCCATACCTCCATTACCCCAGTGCTTGTCAAACTCCATTGGTTCGCAGTCACAGAGTGGATCGATTTCAAGATTCTCACTCTTAAATCCCTTCACACCCTGGCACCCCCCCAATCTCTCCAACTTGCTCTCTCCCTATACTACTACCCACTGCCTTTGTTGGACTGGCTCCGGCCTCCTCCTTGTGACCCGAACCCTAAGCCCCACCATTGCCAACCATGCTTTCAGCCACAACTCCCGAAAGCTGTGGAACTCTCTCCCTCAAACTCTGCATCTTGTCCTCTCTTTCCCCATTTTCAGATCGCACTTGAAGACCTTCCTCTTCAACCTTGCCTACAGTCACCTTCCCCCTCTCCCTGGCTTGGCATCGGGCTCTGGCACTTTTAAGAGTTCCGAGACACCGTCCAGTGTGAAGAGCGCTATATAAACGCAAGTTGTTGTTGTCCAGCTAGGACCACCTTATCCATTAGGGCTTTGGCTGCAGGGTTAACAGGAGTTGAGTGGGAGGAATCGCTGCTCCCAGGTCCTACCGATGAGTCTGCCCTTCCAGGTCCTACCGATGAGCCAGGCCGGGCTGTCAAGAGAGTTTCTGCTGATGACTGCAAATATTTGTGATCCGGAGCAACTCATCCAGTTGGGGATTTCTCCCTTCAGGGAAGGGCACAGTGTTGACTTCATCAGGGAATCTCCATGAGCTAGACAGGTTGGCTTCCACCAACAGATGAACAACTTACAATTTTACAGTAGCTCATTTCTCCAAATATCACAAATCTTCACTTGAATTACTGAGAAAACCACAGGTTGTTTATATAATCGCTATTTTGCGCACAGCAAGGTCCCACCCACAATCCAGTCAGGCTAACCAACCAACAAACATATCTTGGCCTGAGATAGCATCAACACTTTGGTTGGTAAAACTGCTCAACAACAACAACAAGATTCCATTTATAGAGCGCCTTTCACGTTGGGAGGACGTCCCAAAGCGCTGGACAGTTGGGTCAGGACCCGAGCAGGGGGGAAATGGTCAGGGTGAGGGGAGGGAAGGGAGGGAGTGAGGAAGGGGGAAATGGTCAGGGGGAGGGAAGGGAGGGGGCGAGGAGGGGGGAAATGGTCAGGGTGAGGGGAGGGAAGGGAGGGAGCGAGGAGGGGGAAGAGAGTCGAGAGGGGAGCTGAAGGCACGGTCAAAGAGAAAGGTCTTGAGACCGGCCTTGAAGGAGGAAAGGGAGAAGGCGGCGAAGGCACTGAGGGATGGAGTTCCAGAGCCTAGGGGCTGAGAGGCTGAAGGCCCAGCCACCGATGGTAGGGTGGTTGGGGCGGGGTACATTCAAGTCTCGTTGTCCTGTAGAATGAAAGAGCAAGAGAAGTTTGATGACTGTGTGCGGACTTTGCAGCAGCAAATTGCCCACCAGAGAACAAGCCTCACCCCTTCTGTCCTGGGCTAGGTTTATCTCCTGCCCCCCGGAAATTAAAAAAAATATTTTAATCAGCAGAATAAAATTTGAACAATAACAAATAACTTGCTTCTTTATAATGAGGTTCACCCAGGATTGTGTCTCAGAGCACTGAAAGCATTTATCTGCAGAGCAAGAGATAGAGAATAGCCTGGAACATCAGGAGATGGATGTCATTAGATGTTAGTGGTGAAGAGCATTGCATCACTCAGTCCTATCGCTCGTAGTTTTCTGCCTACTTTCCACTGTCCAAATCTAGCTCCTGCAGTAACATAAAACAGGTCAGAATTCGAGTGTTACATAACAACATAAGAACATAAGAATTTGCTGGTGAAGGACAACCAAGGTCCACCTTGTGCGCCTTCCACCATCCTGGCAGTTGCTTGACATGTAATGCCCACCCAAACTAAACACTGTCCCGAGTTATTATTTTCTAGCAGAAATCTATCTTATGTATTCTTGAAATGAACAACATTTTCGGCTTCCACCCTAAGGGGGCCTGTCCCACAAGTTTACTGCTCAATCACTGAAGATTTGTTCTGAATTTAACCCCTTCAATTGCAGGCCTTGTCCTCTGGTTCCACTGTTCAGCACAAAATAAAATCGCTTATCATGGACTAGATTAACTATTCCCTTCAAAATCTTAAAGACCGGAATCATATCACCCCCAACCTTCTGTTCTCCAGCGTGAACACGCCCAGTTTATCTAATCGCTCCTCCTAGTCCAGTCCCTTCATCCCCTCAACAATTTTTGGTGTCCTTCTCGGTATCCTATCAATCACTGCATTATCCTTTTTATAATTCGATGACTAGAACTGCACACAGTATTCCAAGTGTTCTGTAACACTGCATCATATCTCCTTCCAGTCACTGTATCAATGGTGTGTTAATCACACGGTTAACAGGAATGCTACTGCCAATCCAATAGCACATGTAATACAATTTATATATATATATAGTGCCTTTCACGTTGTGCACTGAAATAGTGTAACCTGCACGTGACGAAAGCTTGAATAGGGGTCTGAGGAGCCTGGGAGAGTTATTGGTAGAGGTACCCAATGTTGCAGAGGTTAGGCTAAGTTTAGTGAGATAGGATCACAATGTGGAGCTTGGTAAGACGATTGGCCGTCAAACAACATACTCTTGGGGGTGGAATGTGCATCTGTGCAGGTGTCAGCGACAGAGGAGAAAAATTAGTGTATAAACACGATAGGATTTACAACACTGAACAGGATCTCTCTCTGTACTACTTTATATCTATTGCTGAACAGCCAATGTGCTTCTTCTCTCGGATACCTCTTTCTCATGCTATTCCCCAATCCGGTCTCTGAACAGCTCATCAGCCTCCATCCGTTCCTCATAAGTGACCTGAGTTTTGTCCAGTCTCTCTAACGTAGGCAGAATGATCAGAATGTCCAGCCTGTATGCCTCCAGCTCCGCACAGGGGTTTTCTGAAGAGATTATTTAAATAAAACAAGAGTGAAATATCTCATACCTTATCTGAGCCAGGGACCTGGACCAGTTTTAAAAGCAGTTTGATGCTGTGATGGAAGGAGAGTAGGGGGAGTGTTTTGGAAGGATGATGTGATGACAGCCAAAGGGCCTTTTTTATCAGAACCAAACTTATCTTTTTTTGGTCAGCCAGATGACTGACACATGCAGAAACCCATCACCATATCCAAACCAACTGAGAGTTCCATGCATCCTGGAGGCATCCTGCTTACCCAATTTTATTAGGAGTATTAGGTGCAATAAGAGCCAAGACCTCGGGACCCCATAGTGTGTGTTGGGGTAACTGCTGGAAGCTAACCGCATAGTTTGCAAATGATATCGCTGTCTGGCAAGCTTTTCCGCTGCTCATCCAGGTAAGACCACTCTACCCATTAGGGCTTTGGCTTGCAGGGTTAAGCGCTCTGAGACGCTGTGTGGCATGAAGGGTGCTATGTAAATGCAAGTTGTTGTTGTTAACAGGAGCTGAGTGGTCTACCTGACCCAACTGGTCTGCCCTTCTAGGTCCTGCTGATGAGCCAGGCTGGCTGTGCTGTCATTAGCAGACCTGTGTAGCTCAGGAACTTGGTTACTCAAACTGCCATAGAGGGCTGACTCAACTCTGCCATTCCATCGCCAAACATCCATCACCATATCACATCTTTGAGATGTCTCAAAGTGCTTCACAGAAATATACTGGAAAGTGAATTGACTGTCTAGTTTGTGGGGGAAACATGGCAACCAATTGCACACAGCAGTGTCCCACAATGAGTCGTTAATTGAGTGACCAAATCAATATTATAATTTGTTTTTGGTGGGATTATCCTCGGAAAAGTGATCCGTCAATCGACTGACAACCAGGTCCTCACTTACTGCTAGGTGAACAGAGGCGTATGGAGGAAGGCAACATGCCCAATGTTTCTCCCTGCCGGGAATCAAACTCAGGTCCTCTTGCTTGCGAGGTGAGTGCTCTAACCACTAAGCTACAGGACTGCACAAGTTAATGTGTATCAGTTGGGTTTGGGTCAGGTTTAAACTGATCATGTAAAACTTAGTAAGGACTGTTGGACTTGAGTTTGTGACACATGGAATCTTATCTAATGAATCTAATCTAAACCTTCTCCATGGATTTGACCTCCTATATATGGTGAGTTATCAAAACTGGTCCAAGTAATAATTTATTCAGGTTTAGCATTACCCTTTTTATTTTATATTCTAAGTGCTTATTTATAAAAAGTAGCATTCTGGCGGATGCTTAAAGCTTGGTTAACTTTGCCTACCACCTTTAATGATTTATAAATATTACTCCTTCTTCAATCCTCTTGAATCCATCCCTTCTATAAGAATAATCCTTGCATTTGATATAGAGCCTTATCACATCTCAAAACGCTTCACAAAATATACTGTAAAGTGAAGTGACTGTGTATTTTGTAGGTGAAACACGGCAGCCAATTGCACACAGCAAGTGTCACACAAAAACAGTCATGGATTGAGTGACCAAATAATTATTATAATTTTTTTATATATAAGGGATCCGGAAAAGCAATCCGCCAATCGAATAACAACTGGGTTCCTACTTACTACTTGGTAAGCAGAGGCATGTGGAGTAAGGAAACTTGCCCAACATTTTGCCCTGCTGGGAATCGAACCCAGGACCACTCACTTATGAGGCGGATGCTGTCTGTTGCAAAAAAATCTCTGCCTTATCCTGTCCGACAATCCTCCAAATTGATTTATTGACTGGTTCTTCTGTGGCTTACCTCGCCCTCTGAACCAGTGAAGGAAAGTACATTAAGTGACTTTTGCTGGGCATTAAAGCAGAGGAAAGTGAGCGTGTGTACATGTAATCATTACTTACCGACCAAGACCAGAGCTTTGAGAGATGGCAGATGCTTTAAATTGCTCAGCTCGGGCATGGTTGCCACAGCATTCCCCCTGGAGTAAAGAGCAGAGCTTCAGTTCTCACCCATGCACCAAGTGTGAAGTCAGAACATTTTGAAGGAAAGAAGTAGTCGACGTGACAAACCCTCTCCCCACCTCAAATCTTACAAACATAAAAAGTCTATCCGACATTGCACTGGCCTTTGGTGAGGCCGCACCTTCAGGACTGTATCTATTTCTGGGTCCCCACATAGATGCAGAGGCATAGGAGAAGCTGCTGTGGTGCCACTGGGTTAAGAAGAGGATATTGGAGATACGTGAAAGGAGTTCCGGGACCCCACTCCCGCATGAAAGGCGCTATATGAATGCAATTTGTTGTTGTATTGAACAGTGCTCTCGGCATCAGCCTCTCCTGGGACTCACATTATTTTCCCTTGGGAATCTGGGGGGAATATTTGATCTAGATAAATATTCTCCCCCAATTGACCCTGGCCTTTTTTTTTCTCTATTCTTCTGATTCCTCAGTCAAGTCCACACCAGGGAGATCTGACTATCGTGTGATAGGTGGAATATGGGGATTCTAATGAAAAAGGATTTCATGCACCTTAGGGGCTTTTTTTTTGCACTATTTCCTTCTCTTTAACTATATTTCCCACAACCCCCACCCCATTTAATCTTCCCCAAATGCTGTTGCCAATGCTTCCACTCCACTACATCTTTATTCATTGTATCTCCTTCTCAATCATCTCCCGTCCTTATGTTTTAACAGGTGGATTCATGTCAGGCCACATCCCCTTCAGCACTTCTGCTCCTTCCTTACCTCAGGTTCAGGTAATTTAAGGACTTCATTTTGGCAGTAAATCCATCCAGGTGTTCCAGTAAGTTGTCTCGAAGATGCAGGATCTGCAGGTTTTCTAAACGGTCAAGCCCCACAATGTTAGTTATCTTATTGCCTGCCTGAGACACGGAGAGAGAAAAGGGTCAGAGACTGATTTATTCATTGTGTGCCTTAGAGAGATATCTGTGCCCTAACTGGTGTCTGTAGTTAGCTTCTCCCTTCGTGAGAGAAATTGATTTTTGCCAGTCTTCTCTCAGGATAATATCAGTATCTGGACAAGTGTCTCTCAGAATAACAACAACTTGCATTTATGTAGCACACCTCGCACAGGGTAGTGTCCCGGAGCGCGTGACAATGGCGGAACAGGAAGCCGAGCCAGGGGGAGGAGGCGGTGCATAGGCAAGGTCGAAGAGGAAGGTCTTCAACCGCGACCTGAAGATGGGGAAGGAAGGGACAAGGCAGAGGGATAGAGGAAGAGTGTTCCAGGGAGAACCATATAATTGATATCAGTACTGGCTTCCCTCCCACTGGGATATGTGGATACTGATTGCTGGCTCCTGTGCCTTATTGCCAGTCGCCCATTTTTCACAGGTAGAAAAACTCGGATGGTAACCATGGATTGTCCCTCACATGATGTGCACACCTCCAAGCACAGACAAGGCCCCAGATAGTACACAGGCGACTGATTTATAATAATAATCCTTGCATTTGATAAAGCTCCTTATCACATCTTCAAGACGTCTCAAAACATTTCACAGAATATATGGTAAAGTCAACTATCTGTATTTTTGTGAGCCAAACACAGCAGCCAATTGCACACAGCAGTGTCCCACAAACAGTCGTGGATTGAGTGATCAAAAACATTTTTTTTCCTTAAGGGATAATTACCCCCAGAAAAGTGATCCTCCAATTGAATAACAACCGGGTTCCTACTTACTGCTAGGTAAACAGAGACGTGGGGAGTAAGGAAACTTATCCAATATTTTGCCCATGGTTCTCTCACTTGCTATAACCAATACGCTAGAGGACTCCAAATTTGTTTGTTTCCCTAATAAACAAACACTTAGGAAATATCCAACCCATATCACTGCAGTTATGCTTGGAGTCCAGTTCCCTCTGCTCTGTGTGAGGTTCAGCCCTGATTTTTCCGCCATCTCTCACTGTGTTACCAGATATAGCTTCACGAGGGTTGGAAAATAAAGTCCAGCTGTGTTCTCCAGTCTGTTCTTTCCCATCTGTAGAGTATGCAGATTGGTCAGTTTATTTTCATCCAGACTGATTGAATCGATTTCATTTCCTGAAGTAAAACAAGACAAAAAACATGAAAGGAAAATTGTTCAACTGACAGGCACATAAACATATAGGAGAATATCAGAGATCCTTCCAGGAACATAGAAACAGGAGGTGGCCCCTCGAGCCTGTTCCGCCATTCTATAAGATCATTTTGATCTGTACCTCGACTCCAATTAACCGCATTTGCCCCATATCCCTTGATATCATGACCTAACAGATATCTATCCACCTAAGTCTTGAAAATTTGAATGGATCCAACATCCATAGCCTTTTGGGGGAGAGAGTTCCAATTTTCTACTACCCTTTGGGTGAAAGACTGCCTCCTGATTTCATTCCTGAATGGCTTAGCTCTAATTTTCAGATGCTGCTCCCTTGTTCTGGATTACATCAGAAGATAAATTAGGAGCAGAAGTAGGCCATTCGGCCCCTCGAGCCTTCCCCGCCATTCGATAAAATCATGGCTGATCTTCTGACCAAACTCTAATTACCTGCCCTATCCCCATATCCCCTAATCACTATTTTTTTAAAAAAATCTATCAGTCTCAGTCTTGGTTCTGCCACCAGAGGTAATAGTTTCTCCGTAGCTACCCAATCGAATTCCTTTGTGGAGTCCTATAGCTCAGTGGTTAGAGCACTTGCATGGCAAGCGAGAGACCCGGGTTTGATTCCCAGCAGGGTGAAACATTGGGCAAGTTTCCTTGCACCACATACCCCAGCAGTAAACAGGAACCTGGTTGTTGGTCGATTGGTGGATCACTTTTCTGGGGGTAATAATTCCTTCAAAAAAAAATTGGTCACTCAATCCACGACTGTTTGTGGTAGGTACACTGCTCTGTGTAATTGGCTGCTGCATTTCGCCCACAAAATATGCAGTCAATTCGCTTTACAGTGTGTTCTGTGAAGCGCTTTGGGACGTCCTCCCGACGTGAAAAGCGCTATATCAAATGCAAGGATTATTATTATTATTATTATTATTCTGTGATGCGTTTTGTAGATGTCTCGAAAACGTGATAAGGCACTATATAATATGCAAGGATTATTATATTTTCAAAACCTCACTAAGATCACCCCTCAGCCTTCTAAATTCAAGGGAATACACCCCAAGTTTATGCAACTTGGCCTCATGCTTTAACCTTTTAAGTACAGGCATCTGTTACTCCCCTATACAAAAAGGAGCAGAAGGATAAATCCAGGAACTACAGGCCAGTCAGCCCAACGTCAGTAGTGGGGAAACTTCTAGAGACTATAAACCGGTCCAAAATAAATTTTCACTTGGAAAAATAAAGGTCGGGCAACACGGATGTGCTAAAGGGAAATCGTGTCTAACTCGATAAGAGTTTTTGATGAAGTTATGCAGAAGGAGGATGAACAGTACAGTGGAGAAGGTCGTTTTATATGGATTTATATGGATTTCAAAAGGCGTTTGACAAAATGCCACATAAGAGACTAGTAAGCAAAATAGAAGCGCACGGTATAAAGGCACAGTGGCAGCGTGGATAAAGAACGGACTGGGAGACAGAAAGCAGAGGTAGTGGACAGTTGTTTTTCTGTCTCTGATGAGAGATTCCAGTAACTTCCCCACAAACTAAAGTTAAGTTGACAGGTTTGTACTTATTGTTTTTTTTCCCTCCCTCCTTCTTAAATAATGGCGGGACATTTGCAATTTTCTAATACAAGGGCACAATTACCAAATGTAAAGCACTTCTTTTAATACTCTGGGGTGGAAATCATCAGATCCTGGAGGTTTGTCTATCTTTAGTCCCATTACTTTCTGCATTTCCATTTTTTAAAGTATATATGAAATCTATTTAATACTTCTGTTTGGCTTATTTTTAGGTTCACTTGTTTTTCCTGGTATTCCCTTTGCTGGTATTTAGTCCTCTTCCTCAAACAACAACAACAACAATAATAATCCTTGCAATTGATATAGAGCTTTGCACATCTTCGAGACAACAACAACAAAATTACACTTATAGAGTGCCCTTCACGCCGGGAGGATGTCCCAAAGTGCTGAAAACTCTCTACTGTGTAAATGGAAGCGAAGTATTCATTCAACAAGTCTACCATTTCCTTATTGTCCGATATAGTCTCACCTACTATATTTAATGGGCTTTAATGGGCTCACATTCCCTTTTACCAATCTCTTTCTCTTTATATATAAAAACTTTTACTATTGCCCTTGATAGCCCTTGCAAGTTTTTTTTTCTTTTTGCACCTCTTATCACTTTTTTGTATCTCTTTGTGGCTTTTTATAGCTGCTCCAGTCCAATGGATTTCCACTTTTTCTTGCATTAGTGTAAGCCTTTTCTGTTAGTTTGCTGCTGCCTCTTCCCTAATTTGTGACCATGGGTGTTCAACTATACAAGTGGAGCTTTTGTGTTTTAGGGGTATGTGCTGTGCTTGTATTGTACCAAATACTTCCCACTGTGTTACCCATTAACAGTTCAGCCCAATTCATTTCTCATCCCTTTAAAGTTTGCCTTATTTAAATTTAAAATATTGGTTTGCGACCCTTCCTTCTCCCTCACAAATGTTATATCAAATTCAATCATATTGCCGTCACTATTTGCAAGATGTGCCCTTACCGTCAGATTGTTAATTAATTCTGGTTCATTACCCATCACCAAATCAAGTATGGCATGTTCCCTCGTTGGTTCTAAAACATACTGTTGTAGAAAAGTGTCCTAAATAGATTCTAGAAACGTGTTAATAATAATAATAATCCTTGCATTTGATATAGCGCTTTTCACGTCGGGAGGACGTCCCAAAGCGCTTCACAGAATATACTGTAAAGTGAATTGACTGTATATTTGTGGGCGAACGCGGCAGCCAATTGCGCACAGCAATGTCCCACAAACAGTCGTGGATTGAAATGACCAATTTTATTATTGTTTTGGTTTTGGAGGGGATTTATTATTTAAGGCTCTGTGTGGAGTAAGGAAACTTGCCCAAGGTTTCGCCCTCTGCCTGGAATTGAACTCAGGTCTCTCGCTTGCAAAGCGAGTGCTCTAACCACTGAGCTAGTGTTGCCTTGCCTACTTAAGCTATTCTGTTTCTCCTCGTCGATGTGAAAATTAAAATCTCCCATTATAACCACATTGGTTTTGCTGCATAATTCCCTGATCTCTGTATTTATACATCCACCACTACGCTACTACTATCTGGAGGTCTGTAAAAAACTCCCAACAGAGACTTACCACCTTTGCTTTTCCTTAATTATACCCATAGGTGTTTCCACGGCCCAATCCCCCTTACTGAAATACTTTCTTTGTACTGCTATCATTGTGTCTTTTATCAATATTCCTCACCTCCTCCTTTCCCAATTTCCCTGTCCTTTCTAAAGATTTTGTAGCCTGGAATATTTAGCTCCAATTCATGCCCAGCTTGTCTGTGTAATGGCTACTCCATCATAACCTTTCAACTGAATTTTAACTCACTTGATTATTTCTTATGCTATGTGCATTCATGTAGAGAACACTTACTCAGGTAACTGTCCTCACCCTGTCCATATGCCTCCTTTTTCTCACACTTTTTGTGTTTACTTCTTAGAAGCCTTTTTCTTCTCTGAATATTTATGTTTTCTTTATCACTTTTTGTACTCGGACCTTTGCTCTTATAATAATATTAATCCTTGCATTTGATAAAGCACTTTTCACTTCTTTTAGACGTCTGAAAACGCATCACAGAACATACTGTAAAGTGAATTGATTGCATATTTTTGTGGGCAAATCGCGGCAGCCAATTGCGCACAGCGGTGTCCCACAAACAGTTGTGGATTGAGTGACCAAATTATTATTTTTTTTTCTTGAGGAATTGCTATCAGACATGTGGAGTAAGGAAACTTGCCCAAGGTTTCGCTCTAACGGGAATCAAACCCGGGACTCTTGCTTGCGAGGCGAGCGCTCTAACCTCTGAGCTACAGAACTCCACTTATCCCATGCAACATATGTTTTGGTCAACAGTGCGTCTGACACACAAGGAAATCTGTCATCATATATAATAGTATTCCAAAGCAGACTAACAGTTCCACATGTATGTCACCAATGGATGGAACATTTTTCATACGGAATGGAATGTGCTATCTCTTCTTGGAATGCGCTAACAGTTCCTGGAGTAAGGCGCACTGCTTATCTAAATCCAGAGAGTATCACGCACAGGTTGGTAAGAACCCAGGCTTGTGGACCACACATAGGGTGCATTGTGGTCACTGCTGGAGTCTAAACAGCTAACAACAGCTTAGCTTGCCAATAAACATTTTGTGTGGCACGCTTATCACTGCTTGTCCTGCAAGATTCATCTGACCAATTCGGGCTTTAGCTTGCAGGAACACGGGAGTCCGGGGGAAAGAATTCCTGCCACCAGTAGCCAGCCTACCCCGCCCAAGCCCTGCCAAACAGCCAGGGTTGGTTGTTCTATCATCAGCAGTGTCTTCAGGTACTATGAAACCATCTGGCTCATGAACCGGATACCAAGACTGGCACAGATGGTTGGCATTATTTGGACCTTCCATTGTCATGAACGTCACCTTGGCGCTAGTTCAGTTCAAGGAGAATCCACTTATCTCCTCCCACCAAGGAGGGTAATTATTAGTGTAGCATTGTCAGGGGTGCAGTGAGAGAAGATCGATAAAACAATCTCATCCTTTCTGTTCTGGGTTGGCTGCTATTATTACATCAGCACAAACAGAGCCTTGACTGGAGCAGGCCTTGGAGCACCATGTTGGTGCTGATGGAAAAAGTTCTGTATGTGTCTTAGCAATAAAGTGTGTGGCTAAGCATCAAAGATGGAATCATGGACCATCCTACTCCATTCAGCTCAGCACCAGGGAATGAGTCCAATACTGTCCCAGTGTCTGAGTGACTCAGGAATGGAGGTAGAACCAGGGATTATTCTGTTCTACAATGTACGGTACTGGGAATGGAAGCCGGGACTATCCTGCTTTGTGAGACTCGGTACCAGTAATGGAACCTGAGACAACTCTGATTTATGTGTCACTTAGCATTAAGGATGGATCCTTGGCGTATTTCGCCCTGGATGCTCTAAAGAGATTTAAATTTGGTTGGAGCTCATAAGGGAGGAGAGGAGCAGTGTGCAAGGCGCTGACCGGTGAGGTTGAGGGTTTTCAGGAGGGGGTGGCCAATGCCCTCAGTGTCCTTGATGTGATTGTTGGCGAAGTTGGCCACCTGCAGGTAAGGCAGATCGCTGAGCTGGGCGCTGGTTAGGAGGTTCTCATCTCCCTGGATCCACAGGAGATTGCTTAGGTTGGACAGAGGGCTGATGTCCTGAAGGTAGTTGACGGAGATGTCAACATAACGCAGGTAAATGAAGCCAGTCAGGATGCTGATGTCAGTCAGGGCTCTGAAACAAGGCAAGAAAGGAAGAGGGTCATGTGGGGAAGTGATGTGACAACTTCCCAGTGTTTCGAGGTAGATGAATGTCACAACCATTTAGTGCAATTGCAGACAGACATGAACAATTAATCTGGAAGATTCTTGATGGGACACTGAAATCTTTCCTTTTGAAATCTTATAATAATAATCCCTGCATTTAATATAGCGCCATATCACATTCTGGAGATATCTCAAAGCACTTCACACAATATACTGCAAAGTAAGTTGAATGTATGCTTTGTGGGTGAAATGTAGCAGCCAAATGGACCCAGCACTGTCCCACAAACAGTCATGGATTGAGAGACCAAATTATTGGGGTTTTTTTTGAGAGATTATGTGTGTATTTGTGTGTATATGTGTGTGTGTGGGGGGGGGGGGGCAGTGGGGTGGGGAAATTAGATCTTGGGTGAAAAAATAGTGCTTGATTATTCAGCTAAGGAGTTTCTATTTTTTAAGAGTGTGGGAGGCGAAGGTTCTCTTTGCATTTAAGATCACGTGGCGCAAGTTCAAAAAGAGTCACGACACCTTGACTACATTTTGCAGACAAATCCCCAGAAAGTGCCTTCAGATATTTTGATTTCTCAGCACCTGAAAGCAGTGAGGTTCTTACTGTATACTAAGATTTTAGATAAACAAAGTC
>NW_024705912.1:0-20036 GCF_018977255.1 Callorhinchus milii | reverse complement strand
TGGGGGGGGACGGGCGACCGTGTGCACCCAAAGTCGCCGGTGGGGGGGGGCGGCAGTCTCCCTCCTCTGGCCGAGGTGCAGCCTAGACAGGTGACGACCACGGTGACGGTGACAGCAGCTCGGCTTATTGGAGAGTATATTTAGTATATTGATGATACTGATGTAGTTTATATTTTTAGTTTTTTTACGTGGTGGCTTAGTTGCTGCAGCTCCTATACTATTAACATTCCTTCCCTTTCTAGATTTGAAGCTTTCGTGACTGCAAGGATTCGTATTCTTAGGTTTTTTTCGGTAAAGTCACGTAGGTAAAAAATTTTTTTTATTAATAAAAGTTACATAAAATAAAAATCACGACGTTTCGGAGGCAACACAAGCTTCCGGAAGCTTTTTTGATTTTTACTTTTATTAATTTAAATTTTTTTACCTACGTGACTTTATCGAAAAAAACCTAAGAATATGATTCCTTCCCTTTATTAATGCTACCCTACTCCCTCCCTTTGATGCTGCTAATCCTGCATAATATGACTTTGAAACCCCCGCCCACCTCCTACACATTCCACAAGTAGTGACTAATCCCATATCTGAATTTCCTATAAATATACTACATTCCTCTGTTGATATGTGAGTCCCTTTGTCAAGGCGCTCTTCCTCCTCTAACCCAGCTGTCTTTCCGGCTGCAACACGATAACGGAAGTCTGTTGATGTTGCTTGTGAGGTTCTCCTCGTGAGAACACGCTGCTCCGTGGAGGATGAGAGAGAGACCATTTGACGGGGTATGCGATAGCATAAAAATGAGATGCGACGGACGGAGCAAATCTGAGATCAGATTTGAAATCGGCACCCTGAATTTAGTCCAGAACAGCTGCAAAAGTCCAGGCCAGAACTACATGTTGTTGTTTTGTTTTGTTGACCAGTGCGATACAATTTGCGTATTACATCGTGAACAACTCTTCTAAATCAACGAGCGCTCACACAGCTGCGTGGGTCTCACCCGCTGAGGTCAAGATGTGGAGGAGTTTGTTTCAAACGGCAGTCGCTTGTCAACGCTCTCGTGCCCCACGTTAGAGATTGGAGAAATGTCGGCCACAATCGGCAATTCTCCAAGTGACAATCCGGCCCTTTGCGGGGTTTGACCACGATCTGTCGTGTTGCTTCTTGACGTCGCTAATGCTGCTTACTGCTGCTGTTGTTGTTGTTGCAGGTTGCAGAGAACCACAGCTCCCACCCAGAGCGTACACATATCGGGGGTTTGTTTGATTTGAAAAAAAAAATGTTGTTGGGTCTGAAGAAACGTTACATTAAGGACTGCATGTGGGTTTCGATTTAAAGCTTTATTTCGTGACTGCAGGGATTCATCTTCTTGGTTCTTTCGGTAAAGTCACATAGAAGGGAAATAATAAAATAATAAAAACATAATAAAATACAATTCTCACGACATTTCGGCCACAACGCAAGCAGCCGTCCTCAGGTGAAGAACAGGTTGTCGGAAAGACAGCGTCTGTCTTTCCGACAGACCTGTTCTTCACCACAACGCAAGCAGCCGTCCTCAGGTGAAGAACAGGTCTGTCGGAAAGACAGCGTCTGTCTTTCCGACAGACCTGTTCTTCACCACAATGCAAGCAGCCGTCCTCAGGTGAAGAACAGGTCTGTCGGAAAGACAGCGTCTGAATGAACACACCAAGCTTGGCAGCAATATACACAGCAATATACGCTGCCAAACCTGGTGGTGTTTCATTCAGACGCTGTCTTTCCGACAGACCTGTTCTTCACCTGAGGACGGCTGCTTGCGTTGTGGCCGAAACGTGGTGAGAATTGTAATTTATGATGTTTTATTATTTCCCTTCTACGTGACTTTACTGGAAGAACCAAAAAGTCTGCATGTGGGTTTTGTTAATTGATACGCGATTCTTGCAATGTTTACGGTGTGTACACAAGGTATACACCGCGTTTTGGTTGAACACTTTACGCGTTTATAATTTTAAAGAAAGTTTTGAACTTTAGTCTAATGGGTGAAGGTAAAACATGTCTGTTAAGTCGGACTTTAAATTGTCTCCTGAAATGGGTGCTTTTGTGCGACCGGTCTTAATCTGAAATGAGCATGGACATGACAATTTAATTGAGTTGTGTTTGTATTTCACAAGGCGGCATTAAATGTTGCGGAATTTATATTGGCGCATTGGCCGTGGTGAAGTGTCTGGCGAAGATTAAAGTTGACCGGCTGTTGGCTTTGGAACATTGCTCCTTTGAATTTACTGCGTTGCTTTAGATTGCTAGTGTGTGTGTAACGGGTTCCGGAGACACTTGTAGAGGTAACTTCTTTATGACAATACAACACTCCAACAGTCCTGATACTCTGTTACAGCCTAGGTACACAGCCTAGGTACACAGCCTAGATACTCTACTCTGGCTACGCTTTGGAACTCGCCCTCACAAGTTCGTAGAGTCGGGAGTTCCAGAGTCCCACCACTCGCTCTCACAACATCCCAGGGTCTTCAGATGGCTGGTCGTGGGTCTTGGGTCTTGAGCTACGACTGGCCCTGATCGTCCAGGGAGCTCCCCTTTTATGCCCAGTCCCCAACGAGGGGTGGGGCCGTGTGCGCCCCCAGATATCCCACAGAGCACACACAGCCCCCCCCTTTGGCGGCGCCAAGGGGATTAAGCGCCTGGGAACCCAACGCCTGACGCCAAGAGGCTTAAGCGCCTGGCCCACCCAGGGTCCCAGAGCCCCCAGCAGCCCCTCCCTTCTTATGTCACTACATTACCCCCCTCTACGTAGCCTCCAGCCGACCCGGCTGTCAAAAAAAAATACAATTGTACAATAAATTATTTGTTAACCATCAGAATGAGTGTGTGACAATCAAGAAAAAAAAATGAGAAGAAAGCGCCTCTCCCCCTCCTGTGGTCACGCGTATATAAAAAAAAACTCCAGGCCACCGATGCAGAACAACACTGTATAAACACATATATCAGGATGAACGCACGCCCCAATCGCCCACTATACATGATGGCAAGGTGAGTGGCGTCGCGTTGGGACGAGAGTTCGTGGGCGGGGGTCATGAAAATCGTTTGAGTTTTGAGCGAGTCCGAGTGGCAGGTCCATCGGTCGCGACGGAGGCGGGAGGGGACCGACGACCCGCTGTTGCGCTTGTGTCCTGGGTCGCTGATCCCGCGGGCAAGCTTGTTCCCGCTTGGTCGGCCGTGGCGGATTTCATTCCCAAGGCACCTGAGGGCGGGACAGCGGGACCTGCCCGAGAGTTAGAAGCAGCATCATCGCGGCGCGGCTCGTCAGACATGTCGCGCTCTCGGCCCCGGAGAAGTGAAGGAGGTGTGTAGGGTTGAATGTAAGGTTTTAGACGTGACGGGTGCACGAACCAACGTCGCTTGCCATGCTGGATCCTGACACACTGCGGGCGGAGAACGCGAATAATAACAACCGGGCCTCTCCAAGGCTTAAGCAGTTTTGAGGAAGTAGCCAATGGTACCTGCGGGCAGTGGAGCCAGGCGCGGTCCCCTTCTACCCAAACGTGGCGGGACGTGCGGAGATTCCGCAACCGCTCGTTGGCAAGCTGACGGGCTTCTGAGTTATTTTGAGCAGCCTCCCGGGCATCCACGAGACGACGCACATTAGCACGGATGTGGTCGGCAATCTTAGCCTTAGGTGCGGGCTGTTTAATGTGCAATTGTACGTCGATTGGGGGGCAAACCTCCCTACCATACATAAGATAGAATGGCGAGTACCCCGTGGCAGCATGGGGCGCCATTCTATAGGCGGCCAAGACACCAGGTATGTGGAGATCCCAATCAGTCTGTGACTCAGACACCTGGTGGCTTAGCATGGAGGTAAGTGTCCTATGTAATCGCTCGACCATACCGTCAGTCTGGGGGTGATATGGCGAGGTGCGAATTTTGTGTGTCCCTAGCAGGTTGCACACATCCCGCAACAGGGTGGAAGAGAAATTTTTCCCTTGGTCGGTCAGCAGGCGTTCGGGAGCACCCTTATCCAGGACGTAGCCCTGGAAAAAGGCCTCCGTAATGGCTGCTGCAGACTGGTTGGGGAGTGGCCAGGCCATGGCCCATCGGGTAAAATATTCGACCCCAACCAAAAGGTACTTACTACCCCGAGGAGTAGCGGGAAACGGACCCAAAATATCCAATGCGACGATCTCATTGACCCGGGAAACTTAATGGATTGGAGCGGCGGGCAGGACGGCCTAGCAGGTGGTTTCCGCCGTGCACATTCTGTGCAACCTTGCACAAGGTCAGCCACATCGTTTGCCATGCCCGGCCAGAAAAATTCCAATTGGATTTTAGCTAGTGTTTTCTGAACACCCAAGTGCAAGAGGCGACTGTGGGTTTCCCACACAAGTCGCCCCCGCAGGGAGGTGGGCACCACCAATGTGTGGGATTGGGACCCCCATCCCAATGCATGAGGACGCCTTCCCGGATGACATATGATACGGGGCCCCCCTGCCCCCTGTGACCCTCGGCATCCCTAGCGCGGCGTCTCAATTTGAGGAGGGAGACGTCTTCCATCTGAAGACGTCCCCAGTCGTCCAACCCGAGGCCCAGCAATGCGTCCTGCGGAACTTGCGTGGAGGGAGCCCCTGGTCCCCGCCCCACCTCCCCGGCCGCGGCCGCAAGGGATGGGGGCGGTACCCCGTCAGGCTGCCTACAACGCCCCGCACCCAAAAAACAAGCACAGCGCCCATTGTTCGGCAGTCGCGACAACCCGTCGGCGTTCCCGTGTTGAATCCCCTTGCGGTAAATGACAGTGAACGCAAAGTCCTGGAGGATCTCGAGCCAACGCGAGAGCTGTCCAGATGGTTGGTCCACTCGCAAGGCGTATTGTAGCGCCGCGTGGTCGGAGCGTACTGTGAAATGCCTGCCATACACGTATGGCTGTACTGCTTTATGAAAAAAACGATAGCAAGCAATTCGCGGCGCGTCACGCAGTAACGTTGCTCCGCGGGCGACAGCACCCTGCTGCCATAGGCGACGACGCGCTCCACTCCATATTGACAATTTGCGACAGCACCCCTCCAATTCCGGTGTTGCTGGCGTCTGTATCCAGAATGAACGGAGTGGTAAAATCTGGATAAGACAGGGTAGGAGCATCGACCAGTGCTTTTCGGACGGCATTGAACGATGCCTGTTCTAACTCTCCCCAGCGGAATTTGACCCCTTTGGCCGTTAATGCGTGGAGGGGCTTCGCGATGGATGCGAATCCCGCAACAAATCGTCGATAATATGAGGCGAAGCCGATAAAACTCCGCACCTCCCCAACAGAGGTAGGAGTTGGCCATGAGCGCACGCAATTTGTCTTTTCGGGGTCCGTGGCAATTCCCGAGCGGCTGACAATATGGCCCAAATAACGAACCGAATCCCTCATGAGGTGGCACTTTTGCGGTTTGAATTTGAGGTTAGCCGCTCGCATTTTAAGGAAAACTGCCTTCAATCGCGTGAGGTGTTCATCAAAAGTTTTGCTGAACACGATTACATCGTCGAGGTAGATTAGGCAAGAATCCCACTGGAGCCCAGCGAGGACCAGCTCCATCAGGCGCTGGAACGTCGCCGGGGCCGAGTGAAGACCCATGGGAAGTCTGTTGAATTGGAACAGTCCCTGCGGCGTGCGAAAGGCCGTCTTTGGTTTGGATGCGTCATCAAGGGGTAGCTGCCAAAACCCCGAGAGGAGATCCAAGGTGGAGAAGTAGTGCGCACCTGCTAAGGCATCGAGCGACTCGTCCATCCTGGGAAGCGGGTAGGCGTCGGCCACAGAAATCTTATTAAGTTTCCTGAAGTCAACACAAAAGCGGAGGCTCCCGTCGTGCTTCTTAACAAGAACGATCGGCGCCCCCCATGGGCTATTTGATGGCGCAATGACATCGGCCGCCAACATATCGTTGACGGCCACCCGTACATGTTCCTTTTCGGCCGGGCTCAACCGGAATGGGTTTTGACGAATTGGAGCGGCATCACCCGTGTCGATGTGGTGGCTTAGCAATTTAGTGCAGCCAATGTCGAATTTGCTTTGACTGAAAACGTCGGCGAAATCGCTCAGCAGCGTGCGTAATTTAGCATGCTGTAATGGTGACAAATCGGCAGAAGTGGAGCAAAGCGCGTCGAGCCATCCTGTGTCAGGACCTGGCTTGGCAACGGAAGAGAACTCGCCCCCTACGTGACCCACGATCACATCTTCTGGCGGGGGGCGTCGCGTGAGCAAGCACCATTCCCTGACAGATAACGGCCGTTTCCAATCCCGCGTTAAGGACCTGGATAAAGGGGTCGTGGTCGCTTCGCACGAGCGTTTGTGCACACACGAGGTCCGACACCCGCTCAGCTGAACGCGAAGGCCCGATCACAGCACCCCCATGAACGCGTCGTAATCAAGGGGTTTACGAAACCGGAGGGGAACTAACATCTGAGAGCCGGAGGAATGTGAATTGTGCACGCCGCCAACGCCTGCACCGTCGTAGATGCGGAGTGCAACCGAGTGGGTGTGGGTAGGAAGGCCATGCGTCGGCCGGAGGGGAGCTCAATACACCCTTTGTTAATGAGAATTTTAATGGGCATCTTCCCCAAGAAATCTGTTCCGAGGAGGCACGGAACGGCGAGGGTTGATGAGACCAAAATGGGCCCAACTAATTGGACGTCAGCAATGCGGATCTGAGCATTGATCCGTCCGGTGATGCCCAACGAACCCCCATTTGCGGCATAGCATGGCACATCAACTGGCTGCAAGGGACGGCATGTATCGGGCAGAATGTTATAAATTATGTCTGAAATGATGGTCGCCACGCACCCGTATCGATCAACATACGAACATCAACGCCCTCGATGGAACCCACTACGGCAGAGGACCCTGCCGCCGCGGCAACGACCCTATGGGCCAACTCGGACCATTGACCTGGTCCAGCGCCCGGTTGTTCAATGATGGGCCCGAATCCCCCTCCTCCGAAGCATGACCCCCCTGTGTGGTGTGAGGGTGCGTGCTTGTTGTAAGTGGGGGCCGAGAGTGCGAGGTGTCGTGACTCGCCTGGGTATGCCGAGGATACGGTGGTGGCCGAGGCGCCGGAGGTCCTGAAGTCCGGCGTCGGGGGACCCGGCAGCCGGACGCCACATGGCCCCGAAGGCCACAGTTGTGGCAGACGATGGACGCCCCATCCTGGCGCGAGATTGGCCGGTCCCGCTGGTGGTGATCTCGCTGGGATCGCCAGTTGGACGATCCGCGATTTTCTGTTGCCGCGAAGGCCTGATGAGGCCCGAATGCACGTCATAGGCTTGTGCATCAGGTGGGCCTGCGCAGGCGGCGATGGTCGTGTCCTCATCGCAATGTAGGTGTGCTTGGATGCACCTGCAGCACGTAGCGACGTGAAGTCGTCGTCGTCGGCTGTCGGCATGGCAACTCGAAGCTGGCGGGCCAAGCTCATGAGCTTCTGCAGCACGAGTGACTCCACAGCGTCTTCATCCATGCGAGGGTAGGCAACCCGCGCCATGGCCAGCAGCGCGCTGCGGTACCCCATCGCCGACTCGGAGGCCTTCTTCCTCCTCGCATCGAAGCGGTGACGTGCTTCGGACGGGGGTCCATAAATCAGCCGCATCTGATGAAGGGCATCCGTAAGAGCGTGGCACGTTTCGCCCGTGGCACCGCAAGGAGTGCTGCGAGGGAGTCGTCGTCGAGCATGGCCGGAGGCCCTGGAGCGCTTCATACTCCGACCAGCCGGACGTCTCTATAAGAGAGACGAACCGGCGTTCGAACGCTGCCCACTCACCTCCCTCTGAAGAAAATGCCTTGAGTTCCGGCAGGCGTTGCTGGACGTGAGCCCGCTCGTTGCCTGGCAACCCGGCTGAAGCTGGCTTCGCGTTCCCAGCGCTGTCACCCGGCGGTGAGGGACGCAGCGCTGATGACGTGGCGTTGCTAGGTTGCAAAGCTGTCACCCGGCGGTGAGGGACGCAGCGCTGATGACGCGGCGTCATCGGGTTGGCCCACGCTGGGCCCGGAAGTGACGTCGCTCCCAGCGGTCATTGCTCCCCCTGCAGAAGTGACGACACACCCGGATGTATTTGCGGCGGGAACGGCTGCCATCTTTGTGTTGGAGCCGGCGGAATGGCGCGGCTGCTGCGCCGCCTCTCTCCCTCCTGCCTCCGCCTGTGAGCGACGCATGTCATCCAGGATGGAGACGGTGGCGTGGAGCAGCTCGGTGAGGCGAAGCAGCGTTTCCTCCATTGCTGCTCCCGACGCTGGAGGAGGATCGGCAGGTGTGGTGGACGCCTGCTCAGCCGGTGGTGCGGCGTTGTTGTCGGCCCGAGTTGGCTGCCCCGTCGCCGCTTGCTCCTCAACATCGCCGTCAGGACTGAAGGTACGTGGCTTACTTCTTGTCTCCATTGCCACCTCTGACGCCAAATGTAACGGGTTCCGGAGACACTTGTAGATGTACTTCTTTATTACAATACAACACTCCAACAGTACTCCAACTCTCCAACAGTCCTGATACTCTGTTACAGCCTAGGTACACAGCCTAGCTACACAGCCTAGATACTCTACTCTGGCTACGCTCCGGAACTCGCCCTCACAAGGTCGTAGAGTCGGGAGTTCCAGAGTCCCAGCGCTGGCTCTCACAACATCCCAGGGTCTTCAGATGGCTGGTCGTGGGTCTTGGGTCTTGAGTTACAACTGGGCCCTGATCGTCCAGGGAGCTCTCCTTTTATGCCTGGTCCAACGAGGGGTGGGGCCGTGTGCGCCACCAGACATCCCACAGAGCACACACAGCCCCCCCCCCCCCCGTTGGCGGCGCCAAAAAGGCTTAAGCGCCTGGGAACCCAACGCCTGGCGCCCAGAGGCTTAAGCGTCTGGACCCACCTGGGAACCCAGCGCCTGGCGCCCAGAGGCTTAAGCGTCTGGACCCACCTGGGAACCCAGAGCCCCAGCAGCCCCTCCCTTCTTATGTCACTACATATGCATAGTCACACTGTTAGTGTCAGTAGCGTAACTGTCAACCCTTATCAGTGCCCTGCCTTATTACAGACCAATTCAGACCTTACTGATCACCCCGTGCCTCTTATACATCTCAACGTTCATCCTGCAAAGTCCCATCACAAGGGAGAAACACAAATAGGCACATTATGTTACTCGATGTCCCTGTACAAGAATACGAGTGGGCGAAACCAACTCGAGCGGCGTGTGAGGGAAGGGTGGATTCAATCGGCGAACTTAAATTGTTTTAATTTAAGGGGTAGACAGCGAACGCCACCCTTCACTAACGTTAGCGAGCCTTCTGGCTTCTTGTCGCTATGGATGAAACAATAAAACTATAAGCAAGTTCGCTACATTTATTCCGCCGTCTCGAGTTGATGCTTTTCATCCCCCTCCATACTTGCTAGAGTCTGAAACGCAGCCGCGCCTTATCTAGTCTATGCTATTAACCATGGGCCTTAATCCGGGCTATGAAATAAAGTTCAATGTCACGTGCAACAAAGTTCAATGTCACGTGCAACAGAGCTGACCAATTAAAAAAACACCCGCGAAATGTCAACACCACGTGGCTCTTGGGGTGGGAGCGGCCATCTTGGTAAGGGAGAAGCCCCCACACCCCCTACCCAAGATGGCCGCCCCCACGTTGTTTGCTTGTGGGGGGGGGGGGACCTCTGATAACCAATAGCGACTATTGGGCGACTACTCACACTCGACTATCATCGCGTGGTCTTTGCACAGGCAAATTGAGCACGACGTCATCGCGTGTGTCTCTGTGTGTCTCTGTTTTTAGACTGAAACGGAAACTCAATGGCTACAAGAAAGGAATCCGCATCAGGTGAGAGTGGTGGTGGTTGTGGTAGTGGTGGGGTGGTGATGGTGGTTGTGGTAGTGGTGGGGGTGGTGATGGTGGTGGTGGTTGTGGTAGTGGTGGGGGTGGTGATGGTGGTTGTGGTAGTGGTGGGGGTGGTGATGGTGGTGGTGGTTGTGGTAGTGGTGGGGGTGGTGATAGAGACCCACAGAGACCCATCCAGAGTCATACAGACCCACAGATACCCATTCAGACCCACAGATACCCACAGAGACCCACACAGACCCACAGAGACCCATCCAGAGTCATAGAGACCCACAGAGACCCACACAGACCCACAGATACCTACAGATACCCATAGAGACCCACACAGACCCATCCAGAGTCATACAGACCCACAGAGACCCACACAGACCCACAGAGACCCACAGATACCCATACAGACCCACAGAGACCCACACAGACCCACAGAGACCCACACAGACCCACAGAGACCCATACAGACCCATACAGACCCACAGAGAACCACACAGACCCACACAACCATAGACCCATACAGACCCACACAGACGCACAGAACCCATTCAGACCCACAGATACCCACAGAGACCCACACGACCCACAGAGACCCACAGAGACCCATACAGACCCACAGAGACCCACACAGACCCACAGAACCCACACAACCCACAGAGACCCATACAGACCCATACAGACCACAGAGACCACACAGACCACACAGACCCATAAGACCCATACAGACCCACACAGACCCACAGAACCATCAACCCACAGATACCACAGAACCCACAGAGACCCACAGACCCATACAGACCCACAGAGACCCACACAGACCCACAAACCATACAGACCCACCACAGACCACAGAGACCAATACAGACCCACAGAGACCCATACAGACCACAGAGACCCACACAGACCCACAGAGACCCATACAACCCACAGAGACCCACACAGACCCACAGAGACCCATACAGACCACACAGACCCACAGAGACCCATACAGACTCACAGAGAACCACAGAGACCCATACAGACCCCAAGACCCACACAGACCACAGAGACCCACACAGACCCATACAGACCACAGACCCATACAGACCCACAGAGACCCATACAGACCCACAATACCCACATAGCCCACACAGACCCACAGAGACCACACAGCCCATACAGACCCACAGACCCATAAACAGACCCACAGGAGAGTATACTGGATGTGGTGTGCTGGGTGCAGCAAACAATGTCTCTGCCGCCGATCCGGCCACGTGCATGGATAAAGAGGCCAATTCAAGTGATTTCAGCCAGTAATTCTGACGTCATCTCTCAGGATAAAAATCCGTTCTCGAAAAATTCAACTCTGAATTCAAGACTAATAAATTAACCCGTAAAAACAAAGTTTTTCACTCTAAATCTTTTACATGCGTGGCGGCTAGAGTCCTCTCGTCCTCTGGCTTGAGATGGCTGCCACCTATGGGTCAGATGATATTCTTAGGTTTTTTCGGTAAAGTCACGTAGGTAAAACATAAAAATTAAAATTTTTTTTTATTTTTTATTTATTTTTTTTTATTTTATTAATTTTGATTGTTTACCTACGTGACTTTACCGAAAAAAACCTAAGAATATGAATCCTTGCAGTCACGAAAGCTTCAAATCTAGGGTCAGATGATTGTCTGCCACCATTAAGCAATTGGTAATTAAATATTTAAAAAAATTTCCCTAAACAGTGTAAAATTTTGGAAAACATTTTTCACGACAATTAATTGTCACGCACAACGAGTCTGTGTGCAAAATGTCAGCTCGATTGGATCACGGGAAGTGGGTTAAAAAACGACCGAAAGATTTGCACGGTCGTAAAAGCAAGCACGCAAGAGCAAGCAAGCAGCGAACTTAATATAAAGTATTTTAAAATGACTGCTATGGTACCCGCGGGGTACCGCCATGAGGTTCATACGACCGGTTCCTCCACTGTGAAGAGCATCACCACCCTGGGGTGAGCTTGGTGAGGTACCATGAGGTGAGTGGGTGGGTGGGTGATGAGTGGGGTGGGTGAGTGGGTTGATGGGTGAGTTAGCGGGTGATTGATTGAGTGGATCAATTGGTGTATTGGTGCATAGCTGTCAACCCACAGGGTTCACCCCGTATTCTTGCACAGGGAAATTGAGTTTCCATGTCAATACGGCGGGCAGATGTTTTCAATACTGCAAACAAAATAGTCTTTGTGTTTCTCCTTGTTCAAGTTCAAGTTCATGTATTAGGTATAGCCATGTGAGCCATTCGGCTCTTGAACCGGATGCAACCGCAACAAACAAAAAAAAAACATGAACAAAAAACATCTTAAAGTGAATATGTGACTAAGTGCAAACAGAAAATCCAAGAAAAGACAGCAAAATATTGCAGAAAAAAATCACCGTGTACACCAACGCTGTGATGGACTTTGCAGGATGAACGCTGAGATGTATCATGGGCACGGGGTGACAGTACGGTCTGAATTGGTCAGTCGTAAGGTAGGGCGCTCATGCCGAGTTGCAGGTTTGGTCGCTGATATGAAATTTTAAGGTCCCCAACCACCATACGTGACACGGCCGGCAGAGTCTTCCGGAAGATGTCCGTACCACGTCTGAGACAGCCGGTAGAGTCTTCCGGAAGATGTCCTCGAATCTTGGAGGGCCACGTGAGATTGGAGGTGACAGAAACAGCAACAGCCAGCAACAAAACAACCACCACAACAACAACAGCAGCAACAACACAGCAGAAACAACAACAACCACCACAACAACAACAACCACAGCAACAGCAGCAGCAGAAACAACAACATCAGTGGCAAGGACGACAAAGACGTCTGCTGAGTGTGGGGCCTAGTGGACGTGGGTAGAGCCTGGGCAGGCCTGTACCAGCGCGGGTTGTGGTGTATGCGTGGTGTGTAGGCTCGGCCAGGTAAGGTCATTTACCCTTTTACGGGTAAAAGGGTCAAGGGTAAAGGTGTTGAATGCCAAGGGGCAAGGTAAAGGGTAGGGTAAAGGAAGCGCCAAGTATTACCGGTAAATACGGTGCCTTGTTTAGCGCTAGAATCTCCGTGGTGCAGTCCGTGGCCTTCATTTAACAAGTAATATTAAAACAAACTTTTTTAAAAACACGCTTTTATTAAATGTACTCGTAATGGCAGACCTCCAGACTCCAGGAAGTGGCCCCGAAGTTTGCCACGACGTAAGGGGACCTGGGCAATCCAGCCAACGTGAGTTGAGCGTGGACAATTAGACCCAAGCGAAACAACATATACAAAATAATGTTTAAAATTTTTTTTTATGATAGAATATAGTATTGTCATCAGTATGACATAAGTATACCAAGTTTGCAGTCGATACCACATTGGGAAGTGGGTTAAAATTGAGTTACAAGATTTGATACGACAACAACAACAACGAAAACAACAAGACAAGCGTGTAAAATTGGAATCATCGAGAGTATTCTACATGAGCAAAGCGCTCTACCTACAGCATTTACCATTATAAACCTTGTTCATGTGTAGTAGTTCCCCAGTAATTACCCTGTAATCAGGTCATTAGTATGGGGTAGGGTAAAAGGTGGGGTAAAGGTAGGCTCGTTGCGTTTTACCTTACCTGCTAAAGGGTAAAAGGTAGGGTAGAGTGATTGTATTGTGGTAAGGTAAAAGGTAAGGTAAAGGTAGGCTCGTTGTTTTGACATTTTAACTTTTACCTTACCTTGCTCTTCCGACAGGCTGCGTTGGCTGGGTCGTGTATCCCACATGCCCCCAGCCACCGCATGCCTAAAAAGCCTTAGTTAGGCCGGATAGAGGGAGATACACTGGGATGGCTTGTGAAAGAGATGCAGTGATGTGGCACAAGAGGATGTAGAGCTGGCTGGCTGGACTTGCTGGTTTGAAGACCGTCCTCTGTGGAGGAGGCTCGTGAAGGACGCTGCTGCTGGGCAGTTTGAGACAGTCTCCCTCCAGCAACAACGGAGTGCAGAGGAGTGACAGCAGCCTGGCACAGGTGGTGGTCCATCTGCCACTTGTCTCAGTGAGCCGATCCATTAGCCCCTGGGTCTGTCCCTTGACCTCCTGCTGCCAGCACGAAGCGTTCGACACTTCACGTGGCCTTCAAGTGCACGTATAGCCTTGACTTAGAGCTTTCGTGACTGCAGGGATTTCATATTCTTTGGGTCTCTCGGTAAAGTCGCGTATCTACGTGACTTTACTGAAAGATCCAAGTGATATGCACGTAGCCTGGCGCAAGCCCCGTGGTGACGTCACCGCCACTCAGTGGCAAATGGCGCTTGTTGTTGATGGTGCTGACGGAGGTGACTGTGTTGGAGGCGATGGCGTTGGTGGCGCTGATGGCGGCGGTGACGGTGTTGGAGGCGATGCTGACGGCGGTGACTGTTGTGACGTTACAGGTTTGCGCCCCGCACGGCCACCGTCACCCGGGAAGGAGAAAAGACCCGCCAAAGATCTCTGATGGAGCGATGGGGGACAGGAGAGCGAGGAGTGAGAAGAGGTCAGGGCAGAGAGGAGGAGCCTCAACTTACGGAAGAGCAAGAAGCGAGAGATGATGGATAGCCAGACGCCCAGAGGGGAGAGTGTGCAGTGAGGTCATCCACCCACCCACTCATCCACCCACCCACTCACCCAGAGGGGAGAGTGTGCAGTGAGGTGGGCCGATGGCGGGAGAGAGCAGCAGAGGCAGGACGCGGACAGGGTCAGGTGGGACAGAGAGGGGGGAGCGAGAAGCAGAGTCGAGGGAGGGGTGGGTAGGGCGGTCGATCTGGCGAGACCGGGGTGGGTAGAGAGAGAGACGTCCCCACCCGTTTGTGCCGTCGCACCGCCTGCACACTCGGTGGCTTACGCCACAGGGCAAGCTTTGAGACAAACGCGGCTTCTACAATATACCCGTGATGTTTCGGTTTGTGCGGGAGAAGTGTTTGCGTCCTCACGGACTGGCGCGTGTGTGTGACGCTCTGTCTAGGAGCGGTGTCGGAGTGCCCGCCGGTGGAAGAGATCGAGTTACAGGGTAGGCAAGAGCGCTGCTCACAGCGGCACATCTGGTGTCGCGTGCCTCGCGTGGCGTCCGCCTCCCACTGTTCACGACCGCTTTGATCGGCCGCTCATCGCACGAGTGGGTGTCAAGATGGCAGAATTAACGCGCAAAACCTAGACAGATGTGTCGTGAACATTTGATCAATGTTGGATGGGTTTCATCCGGTGGCTCGAGTGCTGAACAGAAATTGTTGTTGACGACGCTGACGGAGGTGACGGTGTCGGAGGTGATGGTGACGGTTGTGACGTTACAGATCTGCTCCACGCGTGGCCACGTCCTCTCGGAAGGAGAAGAGCCACCAACGCGCTCCGATGGAGCGAGGGGCGACAGGAGAGCGAGGAGCGAGAAGAGGTCAGGGCAGAGAGGAGGAGCCTCAAATAACGGAAGAGCACGAATGGAGATGTGACAGACGGCAAGACGCCCAGAGGGGAGAGTGTGCAGTGAGGTCATCCAACCCACCCACTCATCCACCCACCCACTCACTCATCCACCACCCACTCACCCACTCATCCACCCACTCACTCATCCACCCAACTCACTCATCCACCCACTCACTCCTATCCACCCACTCACTCATCCACCCACCCACTCACTCATCCACCCACCCACTCATCCACCCACTCACTCATCCACCCACCACTCATCCACCACCACTCATCCACCCACGCACTCATCCAACCACCCACTCATCAATCCACCTCACTCATCCACCACCCACTCACTCATACACCCACGCACTCATCCACACCTCATCCACCACTCCACTCCAATCACATCACTCATCCCACCCACTCACTCATCCACCCACTCCCCACCACCCACCCACCCACCATCCACCCCTCCCACCCAGCCCCATCCACCCACTCACTCATCCACCCACCACCCATCCACTCACTCATCCACCCAGCCACTCATCCACCCACTCATCCACCCACCCACTCACCCAGAGGGGAGAGTGTGCAGTGAGGTGGGCCGATGGCGGGAGAGAGCAGCAGAGGCAGGACGCGGACAGGGCCAGGTGGGACAGAGAGGGGGGGGCGAGAAGCAGAGTCGAGGGAGGGGTGCGTAGGGCGGTCGATCTGGCGAGACCGGAAGCCGAACGGGGGAGGCACGCCGGGTGGGTGTAGAGAGAGAGATGTAGAGAGGAGGGACAGAGAGGCGGGGGGAGAGGCCCGAGAGATCAGGGCGAAGTCCACATCAAGAATGCCATTGACATTCTAGCGCAGGTGATGTCGGACTTGCCAAGCGGGAGAGGGAGCGAGCGACCGGGAAGGAGAGAGCAGCAGAGGCAGTACGCGGACAGGGCCAGGTGGGAGAGGGAGGGGGCGAGAGCAGAGTGGCGGGAGGGCGGGTAGGGCGGTCGATCATCTGGCGAGACGGGAAGCCGACGGGGGAGACACGCCGGGGCGGGTAGAGAGAGAGAGGTCGGAGCGAGAGACCGAGAGAGGTGGGACAGAGAGAGGAGGGATAGAGAGGCCGGGGAGGTGGGGGGGAGAGGCATGGACGATGGGTGGATGGGGGAAGGCCGGAGAGAGCAGAGGGAGATGCACATAAGAAATGCCATCGGGATGGTAGATCGGATGTTACGGGACTTGCCACGTGGAGTGAGCGACCAGGAAAGACGACATATTTGTAAGGGGTAGAGTCACGTAGAGACCCGTAGATTAGCATCCTTGTCTAGCCACTCACTCGTCCACTCACTCCAACTCACCCAGCAACTCACCCACTCACTCATCCACCCACCCACTCATCCACCCACTCACTCATCTACCCACCCACTGATCCACCCACTCACTCATCCACCCACCCACTCATCCACCCACCCACTCATCCACCCATGCACTCATCCACCCACCCACTCATCCACCATGCACTCATCCACCCACCCACTCATCCACCCACCACTCATCCACCCACTCACTCATCACCCACCCACTGTCCACCCACTCACTCATCCACCCACCACTCATCCACCCACTCATCCACCCACCCACTCATCCACCCACTCATCCACCCACTCACTCATCTACCCACCCACTCATCCACCCACCACTCATCCACCCACCCATCACCCACCCACCCACTCATCCACCCACCATCCACCCACTCATCCACCCACCCACTCATCATCCACCCACTCACTCATCCACCCACCACTCATCCACCCACTCATCCACCCACCCACTCATCCACCCACCCACTCATCCACCCACTCACTCATCCACCCACTCACTCATCCACCCACCCACTCATCCATTCACTCACCCAACCATCATTGGAAAGATGTCATGAGCCACTTTGGGCCATGACTTGATTTGTGCAGTCTATGCAAGTGTGAGCTTAGTGCGCGCAAGTGCAACTCAAGTGTCACGGCTCGACAAACAGAAAAATCGAGACGAGGGGAAAGCCTCGTGGCACAGCCCCCGGTTGGTGCGAGCCCTGATATAAAGATGTAAATAGTGAAACCCGTGTTGATGTCCCCACCACTCACTCAGTCACTCACTCAAACCACTCACTCACCCACTCATCACCCACCACTCACTCACCCACCCACCCACTCATCCATTCATTCACTCATCCACCCACCCACTCATCCACCCACCCACTCACTCATCACCCACCCACTCATCCATCCATTCACTCACCCAACCATCATTGGAAAGATGTCATGAGCCACTTTAGGCCAGGACTTGATTTGTGCAGTCTATGCCCTGATATAAGATGTAAATAGTGAAACCCATTCTAGATTTGAAGCTTTCGTGACTGCAAGGATTCATACTTAGTTTTTTCGGTAAAGTAACGTAGGGGAAAAATGAAATTAAAATTAAAAAAAACAATTTTTTATTAATTTTAATTTCATTTTATTTTGATTAATTTTAATTTCATTTTTTACCTAAAAAATCTAAGAGTATAGTGAAACCCCGTTGATGTCCCCACCCGTTTGTGCCGTCGTACCGCCTGCACACTCGGTGGCTTACGCCACTGGGCAAGCTTTGAGGCAGACGAGGCTTCTACAATATCCGTGATCTTCTTGGTTCTTTCGGTAAAGTCACGTAGAAGGGAATAATAAAATAATAAAAATAAAACATAATAAAATAATTCTCACGACGTTTCGGCCACAACGCAAGCAGCCGTCCTCAGGTGAAGACCAGGTCTGTCGGGAAGACAGCGTCTGAATGAAACACCACCAGCTTGAGCGTATATTTAAGCGCTGGTTGGAAGGGGGGAAGGGCGCCTTGACAACCCCCTTCCAACCCAGCAGCTTGAAATAGTCGCTCCAAGCCTGGTGGTGTTTTTTCAGACGCTGTCTCCCCGACAGACCTGGTCTTCACCTGAGGACGGCTGCTTGCGTTGTGGTCGAAACGTCGTGAGAATTATTTTATTATGTTTCTATTTTATTATTTTATTATTTGCATTCTACGTGACTTTACCGAAAGAACCAAGAAGATGAATCCCTGCAGTCACGAAAGTTTTAAATCGAAATATATCCGTGATGCTTTGGTGTTTGTGTCCTCAAGGACTGGCGCGTGTGTGACGCTTTGTCTAGGAGAGGGTACGCAAGTGCGCACATCTGGTGTCGCACGCCCCGCGTGATGGCCTCCTCCCACTGTTCACGACCGCTTTGATCGGCCGCTCGACGCACGAGTGGTTGTCAAGATGGCAGAATTTACGCGCAAAATCTAGACGGATGTGTCGTGAAATTTTATAAATGCTGGGACGGGTTTTATCCGGCGATTCGAGCGCTGAACAGAAATTTTTATATTCTGAGCGTTTGTATTTTCGCTGCTTAACGTAAGTGTTGTGCGATGTGGCGGATATTTTAATGGGCCATGCAAGTTCAGGGGGGTTGGAATGGGGGTGGGGTGGGGGGGGAGAAATACATGAACCCTGGCTGAATGACCAGTGATTTAATACCAATTAATGATCAATCAGGTGGTCTGTCTGGCAACAGTTTTTGTGCCTCTGTTTGATACAGGGGTGGAGTGCCAATCTTATTTGACAGACAACTATTACAGGTTTACCATGTTTAGTGGTTTTCTCCTTGTCACAGGTTGAGTCACAAACCGTAGCTCTCCATAACAAAGGCTCACCCTCTTAAGCCTCACCTTACCATATTAATAAAAAGTGTGCTGTACTCAGCCCTTACCCCCCCCCTTCTCCAACCATTATATATACGGAGTGGTAGCTCCTGTAATCTCTCATTTACGTGATACAGCTGTCGTGGCTGTGACGGTTCCACCTGAAGACAGAAGCTTGTGTTGCCTCCGAAACGTCGTGATTTTTATTTTATTTTACTTTTATTAATTTTAATGTTTTACCTACACAGTGACTTTACCGAAAAAAACCTAAGAATATGTATAGGGGTGGAGTGGTTTTGGCGGCAGCGTGCCTCGTATAAAGTGTCGTGGTGTGGTGACATCGGTGGCTTTAAGCCACAATATCTGAATATTGTCTTGTGTCTATCTGAAACAATCTCATGGTCTCTCTCTCTCTGAAACTCACTTTGAGTTGTTGGTCACTGCACTGCCCTTTTGTTTTGGTGTGTCCTGTGACCGTTGTTGTTGTTTTGTGCCTGATGATTGCAGTGAATGTTTGCGGTGTGTTTATGGTGAATTATTCAATGTTTGTTGGTGATCTTTTAAGGCATGCCTTTTTGTTTACAATGGTAATCAGAAATTTAACTGCATAAAGAAAATTTATATAAAACTCCTCTATTGCAATAAAAAAACTCGTTAATATTATGAATGGTAGTTGCGTTGAAACCTTCATATAGTGTTGTTTAAAAGACCGGGAAAATGTATGTTCGTAGAATATTACGTTTGACATGCTGGCTGATTGGCTTACTCGGCTTGACTTTCTCATTGGCTCTCACGGCATCTCTGGTCTTATAGATCCCTTCAAAGCTTCAATTTGACTATTCCTCTCACATTTTGTCTGCTTCTTCTCAATACATCTCCATATCTCTCATTGCTTTTCTCACTCACTCCATCTCCATATCTCTCATGCTTTTCTCACTCCATCTCCATGTCTCTTATTGCTTTTCTCACTCCATACATCTTCATGTCTCTCCACATGTCTTTGCTCATCTCAAAACATCCCCATGTCTCTCTTTCTCTCATTCAATATCTCTCTGCTCATCTCAATACATCCCCAAGCCTCTCTGTTGCTTCTCTTCCTC
>NW_024705911.1:0-20046 GCF_018977255.1 Callorhinchus milii | reverse complement strand
GCACTGTGTACCTGTAGCACTTTACTGTGTACGACGGTGCCCACAGCTCCTGCGCACAACCGGGGGGTCAGGCCTCGAAACAAACCCATCTTCCCATCAATAGCCACGATGTGCTTGGCTGCATGACACAGACGTCAACAGTTACTCACCCGTCTTTCCCCCACACCCCCCCCCCCCCCCGACCCCGTCACTCCGCACCCCCCCGACCCCGTCACTCTGCCACCCCCCGACCCCGTCACTCTGCCACCCCCCGACCCCGTCACTCTGCCACCCCCCCGACCCCGTCACTCTGCCACCCCCCGACCCCGTCACTCTGCCACCCGAATCCATCACTCTGGCACCATCCCCACCCGACTCCATCACTCTGCCACACACCCCTGACCCCGTCACTCCCCCCCATTCACCGACGCCTAGTCAGTCCCCCATATGAACCCACCGTAGGCAAAGAGTCCTGGCAGCTGGTACACAGGGGTTCTGAAGAGATTACGGCCGAGCATGGGAGACAGCGGCTCATGTCCCACCTGAGAGTACAAAAAGCAGATAACGGTCATCTCCCCTTCTCTTTCCCCACCCCCCACCCTCCGCCCCACCCACACCCAGAGCCCCCACCGTGCCTCGCTCATGCTGCTTGATAGAGAGGGATACAGCAATGAGGAAATACCTACACAAAAAAGAAACATACAGAAAGCATCTAAGAATCCTGAACACAAACCACAGGAAAGTGGTTTAGAAATGGAAGGTGCCCAAAGGCGAGACATCAGTCACCCATAATCATAGCCTCGTTACAGTAACCAGCCTGAACCACCCAGCCCACAGCCAGGTCATCACACCTGCCTGTTAGTTGATTGCCAAATAGCTTCCTGGGGGTAATAATTTCTTCAAAAAAATATTTTAAATAATAATAATTTGGTCACACAATCCACGACTGTTTGTGGGACACTGATGTGCGCAATTGGCTGCCGCGTTCGCCCACAAAATATACAATTGCTATGCTTTACAGTATTTTCTGTGAAGGGCTTTGAGACGTCTCGAAAACGTGATAAGTGCTGTATCAAATACAAGGATTATTATTATTATTATTACCAGCAGAGCAGGGAGCTACACAGGCAGGTTCACACTGTAGTGAGAAGCACAGCCTCACGCCACAGTCTGCCTCAGCAACACTGTCTGAGAAGCCAGGACTGGGTCAGGAGACTGTGAGAAACAGTGAGAGGCAAGACCAGTGTCTGCTCCCTGGCCATCAATTATCTCAACAGGTTAGTGACAGCTGGGTATTGATAACTCGGCTCCACTGGCTCCCCGTCCCCCAGAGGACAGAGTTTACAATCCTCGGCCTCACTTTCAAAGCCCCCCGCAGTCTTGCTCACCTCCACCTCTGTGACCTTCTAAATTGTTTCTAAGCACTGGCCTGCTCCGTGCCCCTCACCCTGCCCACCATCCTCAGCCAGGCCTTCAGCCCTCACCCTCTGGAACTCCATCCCGGAGTCTCTCTGCCTCCCATCACCTCCTCCGTATCAACTTCCTCTTGATGGTGCCTTCAGCCATTTTCCCTTGGCCCCCAGCCCAAATCCAACCCTCAGCGAATTCAAACGTTATTAAAACTCTTGGAATATGTACATGTTCAGTAAATAACCTTGTAGCAGCATTGGGTGGGAAGGAGGAGCAGGCAATCTGATAATGTAACAGAAAAGAGAAATGCGGAGTCCTGTAGCTCAGTGGTCAGAGCACTCGCCTTGCAAGCGAGACACCTGGGTTCAATTCCCGGCAGGGCGAAACCTTGGGCAAGTTTCCTCACTCCACACTCCGAATAATAATTCCTCCAAAAACAAAACAATAATAAAATGGTCATTCTCAATCCACAACTGTTTGTGGGACATTGCTGTGCGCAATTGGCTGCCGTGTTTCACCCACAAATATACAGTCAATTCACTTTACAGCATATTCTGTGAAGCGCTTTGAGACGTTGAGAAGACGTAATAAGGGGCTATATCAAATGCAAGGATTATTATTATTATAAAAGCAGCAAAGAGAAACACCAACAGCGGGGAGATGACGAACGTCGTCACGATGGTGCTGCTGGTTGCTGTGACGTGCTGCTCCGTGGTACAGCCCGGAGGGGGAGACAAGCATTGCTGGACCTACTCCTCACGCTGTGGTGTTACCACGCCAGGCTGCAGGTGCTGCTGCTCAGGCTGAACAACTATGGCTGTCAGTGTGGCTCCGGAGGGGACAGCAAACCCCTGGACCAGGTGGACGACTGCTGTTACTACCCACTCATGAGACACTCGGCTGCCACAACCAGGTCAAGTGGAGTCTGTACATGTAGAAGTGGCAGCGGGCACAGACACTGTTTGTGGTTCATTGCTGTGCGCAATTGGGCTGCCGTGTTTCGCCCACAAATATACAGTCAATTCACTTTACAGCATATTCTGCTAAGTCTGCACAAGAATGTCCTGTCAGTGTGACCAAGAACTTGCCGAGTGCCTGTGCCACACCAAATGGACACACTATTCCTACACCAGGCAGCTGTGTAAGGACAACAAGTCCATCTGTCCAGCCATTTCCCCAACGCCTCCACCATCAGTGAGTGGAGCAAACAAGGTGTCTGAGCAGCCAGGACCGGTAAAGTATAGCACAAATGAGCACTGGCACAGCTCAGCACAGGTACAGCTCAGGATTGGCACAGCTTAGCACTGGCACAGCGCAGGTACTGTACAGAAGAGGCACAAACAGGCTGCCTCAGCTTTCCTCACTTCACAGGAAGGAAGATGGAGGCTATGGTTGAGGTTGCACGAGTCAGAGGAATGCCTAAGATGAAGATACAAAGCTGCAGCTTAGTGATCCCCTGCCCCCCGTCCCCCCCACCCAACTGCCTGGAAATCACACAGAGCAAAGCTGAGGTCTGGCCATGTGTGTGTGCTCAGTGTCTCCATCTTAATTATACATTATAATAATCCTCCAAAAACAAAACAATAATAAATTGGTCATTTTCAATCTACGACTGTTTGTGGGACATTGCTGTGCGCAATTGGCTGCCGCGTTCGCCCACAAATATAGTCAATTCACTTTACAGTGTGTTCTGTGAAGCGCTTTGGGACGTCCTCCTGACGTGAAAAGCGCTATATCAAATGCAAGGATTATTATTATTATTACATGTGATTGAGTGTCAGATTCACACGCCCTGTAACTGTGGAGCTCAACCACAGGGAAACAAAGCCACAAAATGGCTGCCTCGGCCCAATCCTTATCTCTACAGGGTTCTCACGGTTCAACTCAACCACTTTCACTTTTCAGCTCTCCCAGAAGAGAGAGGTGAGTCACTGCTCCCAGCGCACTCTCTGTGTTACTCTCTCCCACTCTGGGGTGAGGGTTCAGCACAGACATATACTGCTTGACGGTACATGTGACCATGTGGCGTGTGCTGGCACTGACGTGCTGCCATTAGGCTGGGACATTTGACATTGGCGTTTAGAACAGTAGCCAGGAGCTGACTGGTGATTGCAACCGGGCACAGCTCAAAGGCACTCTCTACAGCCAGCATCTAGTCAATGAAGAAAACCTTCACAGAGGCAGCGTGGGACTTTGCTGGGAGGGAGGGAGGTAAGGTTCTGGGACAGAAAGAATGGCTGAGTACATTTCTTGTCGGCCTCCAACTCCTCCCTCCACAGGCTGTAGATCATTCAGAACTCTGCAGCCTGTGTCCTCTCCCACACCAGGCTCCGTGATCCTATCACCTCCACTCAGCGGGCTCCAGGCCTGCTTCATGTCCCCCGCCTTGCCCGCCCCACCACTGGCGGGGAGGGGCTTCTGCCACTCTGCCCCCCCCACCCTCTAGAACTCCATCCCGCAGTCCCTCAGCTTCACCCCCTCCCTTGCCTCCTTCAAGGCCCTCCTCTTCGACTGCACTTTTGATCACCCTGCGTCCCCCCTACCTTCCACCCTCCCCGACTACCAGCTCGGGCCCGAAATACTGACAGTCCAGCGGCTTAGGACATCCTCCCGACATGAAAAGTGCTTTACAAATGTGATTTTGTTGCTGTTTCAATTTAAGTAACTTCACGATTTGTGTTTAATTACTTAAGTCCTATTCTTTCCTTATGTCTGTGCTGGAGCTCGCTCCCCCTCCCCTCCTACAATCATACCAGTGCTGATGCTCGCTCCCCCACGCCCTATCATATCTGGGCTTTTCTGACTTCACTGCCCTCCTCTCCTCCCTAAACCTCACCCTTCACATTAACTCACCGACCCACAATCGTGGTCATGCCCTCGACCTTGTTATCACCCACGACCTTGACATTTCCGACCTTAGCATAATGAACAAGGCCATCTCGGACCACTTCCTCATCCCTCTCTCCTCCACCAAGCCCTCAACCAACCTCTATCGCCGTGGAAAAGGCTACCCCCTGAGACCCTCACAAAGGCCCTCACATCCTCAAATATCCTATCCCTCTGGCCTTCCACCCGCAGAGATCCTGAAGCAGCCGTCCAGCTGCTCCATGATCGCCTCTCCTCCACCTTCAACTCCCTCGTCCCCCTGAAATCCAGGACCATCTCCAAACCCACCCGATCCCCCGGTACAACAACATCTCCGCCCCTAAAAACCCAAACCCGGCTGCTCGAGCGCAGATGGGGAAAACTGGCCTGACAGTCCACCGCCAACTGTGGCTCGAGCATCTCCACAGCTACCACCGTTCTTTGACAGCGCAAAAACGGCCTTCTACTCCAACATCATCTTGGAGGCTAAACACAACCCTAAAATCCTTTTTTCCACCACCCACTACCTCCGTGCCCCCCTCAGGCCTCCTCAATCTTCATATCAATGCCAAGTGCGAGGAGGTCATGGACTTCTTTTCATCTAAAATACACAACATCCGCCAGGCAGCCTCATCCACCTGCCCTTGTCACCCACCACCCTCTCTCTCCCCCTCACCCTCCCCATCATCTGCTCCTACCACGACACCCATTCTACATTCCTTCCTCCCCATCTCTCCCTCTTCCCTCTCACCCACCATCACCTTAATGAAACCCACCACCTGCCTCGACCCCCTCCCCACCAACTTGCTGGTCACCCAGTTCCCCCTCCTCTGTCCACTACTGGCTGACATCATCAATCCCTGCCCCCTCAAAACTGCTGTCATCACCCCGCTCCTCAAAAAACCTACCCTAGATCCCTCAAACCCCAACCACTATCGCCCTATCTTAAACCTGCTCTTCCTCGCAAAAGTCGTAGAACACATTGTTGCAAATCAACTTTGCGCACACCTCTCCTCCCACTCCCTCTTTGAACCCCTCCAGTCCGGCTTCCACTCTGCCCACAGTACAGAGACTGCGCTTGTGAAAGTCACAAACGACATCCTCTCTATCTGTGACCAGGGCTCCCTCTGCCTCCTTGTCCTCCTAGACCTCTCTGCTGCGTTCGATACATCCTCCTCCACCGCCTTTCCTCCGTCATCCACCTCAGTGGGACCGCACTCGCCTGGTTCGAGTCCTACCTCACAAACTGCCAGCAGTACATCTGCACAAACGGCTTCTCCTCCCGCTCTCACCCAGTTACCTGCGGGTACCCCAAGGATCCACCCTTGACCCCCTCCTCTTTCTGATCTATGTTCCCTTTTTGGGATGTCATCCGCAGACATGGGATACATTTCCACGTGTACGCGGACGACACCCAACTCTATTTATCCACCTCTCTTTGTGACCCCCAGTCCCCTGATGTTCTGTCAGCGGCCCGTCAGATCTCAGGAGGATGAGCGTGAATTTCCTACAGCTAAATGTTGAAAGACGGAAGCCATACTTTTTGGCTCTCGTTAACGTCTTAAATTGCATGGTTCTCACCTCCTCCACCTACTCGACCTCCCCCTAAAACTCTCCGAACCCGTACGGAACCCAGGCTTCAGGTTTGACCCCAAATTATCTTTCCTCCCCCACATCCGGTCCCTCACCAGCACTGCTTTCTTCCACCTCCAACGCATCGCCGTCTCCGCCAATAACTCTCTCCAAAAGCCGCTGAAACCCTAGTCCATGCCTTTCTCACCTCTCGGCTGGACTATTCCTGTCCTGTAGGAGTCCAGCTCAGAACCACTGAGCTAAGGAGTCCTCTAGCTCAGTGGTTAGAGCACTCGCTTTGCAAGTGAGAGACCTGAGTTCAATTCCAGGCAGAGGGCGAAACCTCGGGCAAGTTTCCTTACTCCACACAGAGCCTAATAATAATACCTCCAAAACAAAAAACAATAATAAATTGGTCACTTTCAATCCATGACTGTTTGTGGGACATTGCTGTGCGCAATTGGCTGCCGCATTTCGCCCACAAATACACAGTCAATTCACTTTACAGTACATTTTGTGAAGCGCTTTGAGCCGTCTAGAAGACGTGAAAAGCGCTATATCAAATGCAAGGATTATTATTATTATTATAACACCCTCCTCGCCGGTCGCCCATCCACCACCATCCATAAAATCCAAATCACACAAAACTCTGCCGCATGCATTCTTACCAGCACCAAACTCCGCTCCCCGATCAGCCCAGTTCTGGCCAGACTGCACTGGCTGCCTATCCCAGAGAGTATCCACTTCAAGATCCTCACCCTTTTCTTCAAATCCCTGCTCTCCTCTGCAACCCCCGACCTCTCTGACCTCCTCTCTCCTCACAACAGCATCTGTTGCCTTCGCTCCACCGGGTCTGACCTGCTCCTCGTCCTCCGATCCACCATCAGCAGCCATACCTTCAGCCATTGCACCCCGAGGCGCTGGAACTCCCTTCCTCACTCCCTTCGCCTCGCCCCCTCTCTTCTCACTTTCAGGTCTCAGCTGAAGACTTTTTTTTCGACCGCGCCTTTGGTCACCTTCCCCCCCCCCTCCCCCTGGCTTGGCCCCGGGATCCGTTACTGTGAAGGACTCTTGGAGGTGCCATCCGGCGTGGAGGGTGCTCGCTCCCCCTCCCCTGCCAATCATACCTGTGCTGGTGCTTGCTCACCTCTAAAGCTCACTCCTCTAATCCAATTCCCCTGCTCTTTCTCCACCATCACACTTGCCACCTACACTCAACCTCTTCACCTTCAGCCCCTGAAACACAGCTACACAGGACTCTGACCTTCACCGGTGTCCTTGCTCCTTGGCTGGTTAGCTCAGAATTCTGCAATGTGAAACTCTTTTGGCAGTTATAATATATATTTTCTGTGTGTCTATTAACATAGTGCAGATACAGACCATGTATATTAATAATAAACCTTGCATTTGATATTGATCGTGTTGTTGAGAGCAACAATTCTCCAGATAGAACTGGTGATTCACCTCTTGGCTGCTGTTTGGGATGGCTGTGTGCAAACTGCCGGTTGTGCTGACCTCACTGCCCTTTCCAGTGGCGGTGTGGGAGAGGGAGCTCACTGACATGTTTGTTTATATTGTTCTGATACTCAATTACAATCAACTGACCCTCTCCCCCCACCCCCCCCCTCTGTGGTTGCAGGTGTATCAGGCCCAGGAGGAAGCTGAGGTGAGTGGGTGCTGCTGAGGTTGTGTGATGGCCAGTGCGGGTGTAAGCTATGTTGACAGTCAGTAACGTTCAGTTTTTGTCCATAGACGTCAGCAGGTGACAGCAGGAAGCAAACCTCGTCCCTGGAGGTCGTGGTGCTGGAGGTGAGGGGCAGGTTGCGGGGGGGGTCCCGGGGGAGGGAGAGAGGTGTTGGGGGTGGGGGGTGTTGGTGCGCGTGAGTGGGGATTGTGGTGGGGATGTGATTGGTGGAATGTTGTGGGGTGTTCTATGTGAGGTGGGTGATGTGTTGGTGTGTGTGAGGGGGGTGTGTGTGTTAGGGGGCTTGTGTATGTGTGGGAGAGTTATGTGTGTGCGTGAGAGGTGTGTGTGTGTGAGGGAGAGTTGGGTGTGTGAGGGGTGTGTGAGGGAGAGTTGTATGTGAGGGGTGTATGTGTGTGTGAGGGGGCTTGTGTATGTGTGAGAGAGTTGTGTGTGCGTGAGGGGTGTGTGTGTGAGGGAGAGTTGCGTGTGTGAGGGAGAGTTATGTGTGTGAGGGGTCTGTGTGTGAGGGGTGAGGTGGGTATTTGTGAAGGGTGTGTGTGTGAGGGGTGTGTGTGAGGGGGGCGTGTGGGGGGGAACAGATCAGATGTTGAGCTGCTGTTTGATCCTCTTGTCCCCAGACGTCACGAGAGATGATCGCTCGCTCAGCGGCCACTGTCATCACGCACCCCTTCCACGGTACGTCCATCCTCCTCAGACTGCAACCCCTATCCCCACGTCCCCCCCCCTCCACACAGACTGCCCCACGCCCCCACCCACTCCCCCCACAGCCCACCCTTATGCCCCAACACTTCCCCCGTGCACACACACACCCCACTCGCCCTGTGCACGCCCCCCCCCCCCTCCCTTGGCTGAGTTGCTGTGTCTGTGTTTCAGTGATCACATTACGGTGTATGGTGCAGTTCATCGGAAGAGAATCCAAGTACAAGTCAGTGCTCCCCTCCCTCTCCCCCAGGCCCTCAACTCCCACACCTGTCTGGTGGGGGCTGGCAGTGTCTATCCTCCTGTTGGGGGTGGGGGGTATCTGCCTATTGTGTGTTGGGGGGTTGTCTGCCTGTTGTGGGTTGGGTGGAGGGTGTCTGCTTGTTGTGGGGTTGGGTGGTGGATGTCTGCCTGTTGTGGGGTTGGTGAGGGGTGTCTGCCTGTTGTGGGGTGGGCAGGTGGTGTCTGCCTGTTGTGGGTTGGGGGTGGGGGTGTCTGCCTGTTGTGGGGTGGGGATTGGTGTCTGCCTGTTGTGGGGTGGGGGCGCGGTGTCTGCCTGTTGTGGGGTGGGGGTGTGGTGTCTGCCTGTTGTGGGGTTGGGGGCGGGGTGTCTGCCTGTTGTGGGGTGGGGGATTGGTGTCTGCCTGTTGTGGGGTTGGGGGCGGGGTGTCTGCCTGTTGTGGGGTGGGGGATTGGTGTCTGCCTGTTGTGGGGTTGGGGGCGGGGGTGTCTGCCTGTTGTGGGGTGGGGGATTGGTGTCTGCCTGTTGTGGGGTTGGGGGCGGGGGTGTCTGCCTGTTGTGGGGTGGGGGGTAGTAACTGATCTCTTTTTCACACAGTGGGATATTTGATTCCGTGGCAACAATCTATCGTGAGGAGGGGCTCCTCGGGTTTTTTGCGTAAGTAACAATAGAGAGACTCCCCCTCCTCCAGCCAGACACAACCCCTCACCCCACCACCCCATCCCCCTGGACATATCCCCTACCAACCCACCCCAACACAAGAGTCGTGTGTGCCCCCTATGGGGGGATACGGTGTGTGTGGGGGGAGCGGGTTATGGTGGGTGTGTGTGTGTGTGTGTGGGGGGGGCGGGATACGGTGTGTGTGTGGGGGGCGGCTTATGGTGTGAGTGGGTGTGTGTGTGTCCCCACCCCACAACAGGCAGACACCACCCCCAACCCCACAACAGGCAGACACCACCCCCCACCCCACAACAGGCAGACCCCACCCCCCCACCCCACAACAGGCAGACACCCCCAACCCCACAACAGGCAGACACCATGCCACAACAGGCAGACACCCCCCACCAACCCCACAACAGGCAGACACCACCCCCCACCCCACAACAGGCAGACACCACCCCCCCACCCCACAACAGGCAGACACCATGCCACAGCAGGCAGACACCCCCCACCAACCCCACAACAGGCAGACATCCACCGCCCAACCCCACAACAAGCAGACACACCCACTCCCAACTGCGCTCTTTCCTTTCCACCCATTCACTCTTCGAACCCCTTCAGTCGGGTTTCGGTGCTGCCCATAGCACAGAAACTGCCCTGGTCAAGGTCACCAATGACATCCTGACCATCTGTGACCAGGGCTCCCTCTGCCTCCTCGTCCTCCTCGAGCTATCGGCCGCATTCGATACGGTCGACCACTCTATCCTCCTCCACCGTTTGTCCTCCCACCTCAACCTTCAAGGCACTGTCCTTGAGTGGTTTAGGTCGTACCTTTCTCACCGTCTTCACTTTGTCTCCACAAACGGCTTCTCCTCCATCCCCCGTAGTGTCTCATGCGGTGTCCCTCAGGGCTCTGTCCTCGGTCCCCTCCTCTTCACCCTTTATATGCTCCCCCTGTGGTGACATCATCCGCAGACATGGGGTTCACTCCCACTTGTATGCGGATGACACCCAACTCTACCTTTCCTCCTCTACCCTCAACTCCACGACCCCCGATGTCCTGACAGCTGTCTGTCCGACATCGAGTCCTGGACGAGAGACAACTTTCTTCAGCTCAACGTGCGAAAAACCGAGGCCCTCCACATTGGCTCATGTCAGCGCCTCCGCACCTCAGGCGCCGACACCATCAGCATCCAAGGCTGCACTCTCCACCTCTCAAAGCCAGTCAGGAACCTCGGCGTTTTGTTCGACCCTGAGCTGTCCTTTCTCCCTCACATCCGCACCACAACTGGCACCGCCTTCCATCACCACCGGAATGTCGCCAGACTACGGCACTACCTCACCCCTCACGCGGCTGAAACTGGTCCACACCTTTGTCACCTCAAGGTTGGACTATGGGAACTCTCTCCTCGTCGGCCTTCCCGGCCCTCCCTCCACACTGCAGGTCATTCAGAACTCTGCAGCTCGTGTACTGTCCGCACCAGACACCGCGACCACATCACTCCCACCCTCGCCCTCACTCCCACCCTCACCATCGCTCCCACCCTCGCCCTCGCTCGCCTCCACTGGCTCCCCATCCCCCAGAGGATCGAATTCAAGATCCTCATCCTCACCTATAAGGCCATCCACGGCCTCGCCCCCTCCTACCTCTCTGACCTACTATCCCCCTACCTACCTGCCCGTACCCTCCGTTCCTCCGGCTCCGGTCTGCTCCACGTCCCCCGCCCCAACCGCCCGACCATCGGTGGCCGGGCCTTCAGCCTCTCAGCCCCGAGGCTCTGGAACTCCATCCCCCAGTGCCTTCGCCGCTTCCTCCCACTCCTCCTTCAAGGCCGGTCTCAAAACCTTTCTCTTTGACCGAGCCTTCAGCTCCCTTCTCGACTCTCTTCCCCCTCCTCGCTCCCTCCCTTCCCTCCCCTCACCCTGACCATTTCCCCCCTCCTCGCTCCCTCCCTTCCCTCCCCTCACCCTGACCATTTCCCCCCTCCTCGCTCCCTCCCTTCCCTCCCCTCCCCCTGACCATTTCCCCGCTGCTCGGGTCCTGACCCAACTGTGCAGCGCCTTGGGACGTCCTCCTGACGTGAAAGGCGCTTTATAAATGGAATCTTGTTGTTGTTGTGTGGGGGGGAGATACGGTGTGTGCGTGTGGAGGTGGGGGGCAGGAAACGGTGTGTGGGGTGGGTGGGTTATGGTGTGTGTGGGTGTGTGTGTGGGGGGGTACGGTGTGTGTGGGTGTATGTGGGGGTTACGGTGGGTGGGGGTGTGGGGGGTGGTACGGTGTGGGGGCGTTATGGTGTGTGGGGGGGGGTACAGTGTGTGTGGGTGTGTGGGGGGTACGGTGTATGGGGGCGCGTACGGTGTGGGGGTGGGGGTTATGGTATGTGGGGGGAGTATGGTGTGTGTGAAGGTGGGTACGGTGGGTGTGTGGGGGGGGGTTATACAGTGTGTGTGTGGGGGGAGTACGGTGTGTGGTGGTGGGGGTACTGGGTGTGTGGGTGTGTGGGGGTCTACGGTGTGTGTGTGGGGGTACGGTGTGTGGGGTGGGGTACGGTGTGTGTGTGGGGGGGGTATGGTGTGTGTGTGTTGGGGGGTTACGGTATGTGTGTGTGTTTGGTGGGGTGGTTGGGGGGGGGGGATACGGTGTATGGGGGGGTACGGTGTGTGTGGGGGATACGGTGTATGGGGGGGGTACGGTGTATGTGGGTGGGGGTTATGGTTTGTGGGGGGGGTATGGTGTGTGTGGGGGGGGTACGATGTGTGTGGGGGGCTACGGTGTGTGGGGGAGGTACGGTGTGTGTGGGTGGGGGTTACGATATGGAGGGGGTTACGGTGTGTTGGGGGGATACGGTGTATGGGGGGGGTATGGTGTGTGTGAGTGGGGGTTACGGTATTGGGTGGGGTACGGTGTATGGGGTGGGTACGGTGTGTGGGGGGGTGAGGTGGGGGTGTGCGGGGGAGGACAGGGTGCGGTGTAATGTCTCCCTGACTCTGACTCTGGTTAACAGTGGGCTGATCCCTCGGTTGCTGGGTGACGTGCTCTCGCTGTGGCTGTGTAACCTGTTGGCTCACCTCATTCACACGTACGCATTGGACCCCAGTGTAAGTTACACTGTAGAGCAGAGCCTGACGCGTGGCTGGGAACTCGCAGCAGGTCAGGACCATCTGTGGAGAGAGGAACGTGGGTCTGGGAGCTGCCGGTTGTGTTTTTATTTCAGATTTCTGGTGGCGCGGTATTTTGCCTTCAGTGAGAGCCGGAGCCCCGGGCTGTCGGGGCGGATCGGTGGCTCGGAGTATTTACCTGGTTAAACGTCGGCACCTCCAGCCGTGAGCTTTGCTGCCGCTGTTTCCTCGCTCGCTTTGCTTCGCTGCCCGGCGCTGGGGCTAAGCAGTTGCGGCTATGCCAGAGGCTGGCAGCCAAGCCGTGTGTAGCTGTGGTCAACAACGCCCGGCCCGGCTGCAATGACAGTGTGGAGGTGACACGGGTCCTGAGCTCAGGCTGCCGGGTGGAGCTGTTTGTGCAGAAGGGTGTAGTTTGGACTGTTTAACGCGGTGCTTTTGCTGCCGTGTTTGCTGGTCCGTGTGTGGCCCGACTGCCACCCGATGACAGTGACAGCACACGGGGGGGCAAGATAGTGGGACCGTCTCTCTCTCTCGCTCTCTCTCCACGTCCCTCTCTCTCTCTCTCTCTCTCTCCACGTCCCTCTCTCTCTCTCTCCACGTCCCTCTCTCTCTCTCTCTCTCTCCACGTCCCTCTCTCGCTCTCTCTCCACGTCTCTTGCTCTCTCTCTCTCCCTCCACGTCTCTCTCTGTCCATGTTTCTCTCTCTCGCCACGTCTCTCTCTCCACGTCCCTCTCTCTCTCCACGTCCCTCTCTCTCTCTCCACGTCTCTCTCTTTCTCCACGTCCCTCTCTCTCTCTCTCTCTCCACGTCCCTCTCTCGCTCTCTCTCCACGTCTCTTGCTCTCTCTCTCTCCCTCCACGTGTCTCTCTGTCCATGTTTCTCTCTCTCGCCACGTCTCTCTCTCCACGTCTCTCTCTCTCTCTCTCCACGTCTCTCTCTCTCTCCACGTCTCTCTCTCTCTCCACGTCCCCCTCTCTCTCTCTCCACGTCCCTCTCTCGCTCTCTCTCCACGTGTCTTGCTCTCTCTCCCTCCACGTCTCTCTCCACATCTCTCTCTGTCCATGTTTCTCTCTCCACGTCTCTCTCTCTCCACGTCTTTCTCTCTCTCCACGTCTCTCTCTCTCTCTCTCCACATCTCTCTCTCTCCACATCTTTCTCTCTCTTGCTCTCTCCATGTCTCTCTCTCTTTCCACGTCTCTCTCTCTACGTCTCTTTCTCTCCAAGTCTCTCTCTCTCTCCATGTCTCTCTCCACGTCTCTCTCTCTCTCTCCACGTCTCTCTCTCGCTCCACGTCTCTCTCTCGCTCCATGTCTCTCTCTCTCTCTCCACGTCTCTCTCTCTCACCTCGTCCCCCTCTCTCTCTCCGCGTCCCTCTCCACATCCCTCTCTCCACGTCCCACTCGCTCTCTCTCCACATCTCTTGCTCTCTTTCTCTCCATGTCTCTCTCTCTCTCAGCATCTCTCTCTCTCTCTCTCCCCACGTCTGGCCAAGCCTGTAGTTGAGGTGTTGGGAGCTCTCAGTAACTCTCCACCACCTTTCCTTTTCCCATTCAACCTAAAGTTTGGCTTTTGTGGGATTTTTCTGGGATCGGTATCTGCTGTAAACTAACTGTTTGCTTTGCTTCCCACAGACCCTGCACGTGGCAGAGATGAAGAGTTACTCCCAGGCTGCCACAGGGGTAAGTGTAGTGACTGGAGCTTACTTCAACCAAAGGAACAGAGGGGCTCGGGTACACAGGGCACTTTGGGATGTGTGGGGGGTATTGTGTGTATGTGGGGTGGGGGGTTTATGATGTGTGTGGGGGTGTTAACGTGTGGGGTAGGACGGGTTGTGTGTGTTTGTGTGGAGGGGGTTATGATGTCTGTGTGGGGGGGGGTGTTATGGTGTGTGTGTGTGGGGGACGGTTATGGTGTATGGAGGTGGGGGTGTTACATAAGAACAAAAGAAATAGGAGCAGGAGTAGGTCATAACAGCTCCTCGAGCCTGTGCCCCGCCATTTATTAAGTTCATGGCTGATCTTCTAACCTAATTCCATTTCTCTGCCCTATCCCCACATCTCTTAATACCTTTAGTTTTTAAAAATCTATCAACCTCAGTCTTGAATATGGTCAAGGACTGAGCATCCACAGCCTCTGGGGTACAGAATTCCACAAATCCACTGCCCTCTGAGTGAAGAAATGTTTCAACTCAGATCGAAAAGGCTGACCCTTGATCTTCAGACTATGACCCCTAGTTTTAGATTCTCCAACCAGGGGAAACAGCCTCACGGCATCTACTCTGTCAAGACCCTTAAGATATGTTTCTATAAGATCACCTCTAATTCCTCTATATTCATATGCATGTGAATTCCATAAGATCACTACCCTCTGAGTGAAGAAGTGTTTCCTCAACTGTGTTCGAAAGGGCTGACTCTTATTCTTAAGATTGTGACCCCTAGTTCTAGATTCTCCTACCAGGCAAACCAGTCTCACACCGGCTACTCTGTCAAGTCCCATAAGAATCTTATATGTTTCTATAAGATCACGCCTAATTCTTCCATATTCTAGAGAGTATAGGCCTAGTTTACTCAACCTCTCCTCATAGGTCAACCCCCTCATCCCAGGCACTAACGTAGTGAATCTACGTTGCACCCCCTCTAAGGCGAGGATGTCCTTTCTTAAATAAGGAGACCAAAACTGCACACAATATTCTAGGTGTGGTCTCACAGGGCCCGATACAGTTGCAGCAAGACGTCTCTACTCTTGTATTCTAACCGTTTGCAATGAGAGCTAACATGCCATTAGCTTCCTAGTTGCTTGCTGTACCTGCATACTAACGTTTTGTGACTGGTGTACGAGGATACCAAATCCCTCTGAGCACTAACACTATCTAGTCTCTCCCCTCTAGAAAATAATCCGCTTTTCTGTTTTCACAACCCAGGTGAATAACTTCACACTACCCCACATTATATTTCATCTGCCACCTTCTTGCCCATTCACCTAGCCTATCTATATTCCTTTGCAATCGTTTTGTGTCATCCACAGAGCTTACTCTCCCACCGAGCTTTGTATCATCCGCAAATTTAGATATCTTAAGTTCTATTTCCTCGTCTAGATCATTGATATGGATTGTATATAGTTGAGGCCCAAGCACTGATCCTTGTGGCACTCCACTCGTCACATCCCGTCAATCTGAGGACACGTTTATCCCTACTCTTTATTTTCTTCCCGTTAGCCATTCTTCAATCCATGCTAATATATTGCCTTTAATTCCATGGTCCCTAATCTTGTGTAGTAGCCTTTTATGTGACACCTTGTCGAATGCCTTCTGAAAATCTAAATATGGAACATCTACTGGTTCCCCCTTTCTAACCTGCTGGTTACATCCTCAAAAAACTCTAAAAGGTTTGTTAAGCATGACTTCCTTTTTGTAAAGCCATGTTGACTCTGTCTAATCTTGTTCTGGTCTTCTGAGTATCCCAATACGATGTCCCTAATTAAGGATTCTAGAATTCTCTCTCCCACTGATGTCAGACTAACTGGTCTATAGTTCCCCATCTTTTCTCTCCCACCCTTCTTAAATAGTGGTGTTACGTTTGTGATCTTCCAATCAATGGGAACCGTTCCAGAATCCAGAGAATTTTGGAAGATCAAAAGCAAGGCATTCACTATCTCAGCAGCCATCGCTTTATAAACCCCAGGATACAGGCCATCAGGTCCAGGGGATTTATCAGTCTTTAGTCCCATCAGTTTCTCTAGTTTTTTTACTTTACTTCTTTAAGTTCCTCACTAACATCCCACTATTTTTGGTAAGCTTTTCGTATCTTCCCAAGTGAAGACAGAAGCAAAGTATTTGTTTAGTGACTCTGCCATTTCTTTATTCCCCATTATAATTTCTCCTGTCGCTCTCTGCCTGCAATGGACCCACATTTACTTTTATTAATCTCTTCCTCTTTGTGGAGTCCTGTAGCTCAGTGGTTAGAGCACTCGCTTTGCAAGCGAGAGACCTGAGTTCAATTCCAGGCAGAGGGCGAAACCTCGGGCAAGTTTCCTTACTCCACACAGAGCCTAATAATAATCCTCCAAAACCAAAAACAATAATAAATTGGTCATTTTCAATCTACGACTGTTTGTGGGACATTGCTGTGCGCAATTGGCTGCCGCGTTCGCCCACAAATATACAGTCAATTCACTTTACAGTGTGTTCTGTGAAGCGCTTTGGGACGTCCTCCTGACGTGAAAAGCGCTATATCAAATGCAAGGATTATTATTATTATTATTATATATACTTGTAAATGCTCTTACAATCTGTCTTTATATCTCTAGCTAGTTTACCGTCATATTCCATTTTCTCCTTCTTAATCGGTTTCCTTGTTATTCTGTGTTGGTTTCTGAAGCCCTCTCAATGCTCAGATTTACTGTTCTTTTTAGCAGTATTATAGGTCTCTTCTTTTAATTTTATACTTTCCTTAACTTCTCTATTCAGCCATGGTTGAACCACGTTTCCCAAGGAATTTTTATTTCTCAAGGGAATATGTGATCGCTGAGAATTATCTAATATATCTTTGAACGTTTGCCATTGCTTGTCTACCATCATATCTTTTAATTTACTTTCCCAGTCTATTTTAGCCGAATCCTCCCTCATACCTGCAAAGTTGGCTTGATTTCAGTCTCAGATCCTCATTTCGGAATTAACAACATCTCACTCCCCAACTTAATGTTAAATTCTATCGTATTCTGGTGACGGCCCTGGAGGAACCTGGACTTCCAGATCACTCATTAGCCCCGGTTTCATTACGCAATACAAGATCAGTGGGTTACAGTGTATGTTGGGGGGTTATGGTGTGTGTCGGGCAGGTTTATGGTGTGTGAGGGGTTTACAGTGTGTGTTGGGGGTTACGGTGTGTGTGTTGGGGGTTACGGTGTGTGGGGGGTTACGGTGTGGGGGGTTACGGTGTGTGGGGAGGGGTTACGGTGTGTGGGGGGTTACGGTGTGGGGGTGTTTACGGTATGTGTGGAGGGGTTATGGTGTGTGTGGGGGGAGTTCGGTGTGTGGGGGGGCGTTATGGTGTGTGTTGGGGGTTACGGTGTGTGGGGAGGGTTATGGTGTATATGTTGGTGGTTACGGTGTGTGTGGGGTGTGTTACGGTGTGTGTTGGGCGGGTTACGGTGTGTGTGGGGGTGGTCACGGTGTGTGTGTGGGAGGTCACGGTGTGTGTGTGGGAGGTTACGGTGTGTGTGTGGGGGATTACGGTGTGTGCGTGGTGGGTTACGGTGTGTGGGGGGGGGTTACAGTTTGTGTGGGGGTGGGGGTTACGGTTTGTGGGGAGGGTTTACGGTGTGTGTGGGGAGTTTATGGTGTGTGTGGTGGGGGTTTATGGTGTGTGTGGGGATGTTACGATGAGTGTGGGAGGGGTTGTGGTGTGTGTGTGTGAGGGTGCAGAGGGGATGGGGGCTGGTTACTGAGTGCTGTATTGTATGTGATGTTGTTGTGATGATAATGTGTTTGGCTGCAGTTCTTCGCCAGTATGCTGACCTACCCCTTTGTGCTGGTCTCCAATCTAATGGCCGTCAACAACTGTGGGTAGGTTTCTCTCCAGAGACATTAATCTGGGCCCAACCCGTGTGTTTCGTACAATCATACAATCAGAGCTCTGCTCTCTGTCACTGAGCCCCTGGAGGTGGAGTTGGCCGGGCAGTCTATTTGCCAAGGCCCTCACATGAGGACCTGGATTGAGCAGCTGCTGCTGAGTCAGTCTGGTCCATGGCATTGGACTTGCACCTGTAGAACATCACGGTGGCCGGCACCTCACCAGCCGCCCTATAAAGGTCCTCTCACCTTCCTGAAGGCAGATGCCCGTCTGATAGCTGCGGAGGAAGCTCTGAGGCTTGGGGTGGGGGGTCACAGCTGCTGGAGGGCGTTACCTGGATCCGAGTTTGTGACCCATTTGTACGTCCAGCGCCTGGAATCCACCCGGATTGGCTGCAGAGACATCAGCAGCTGCTGCTCCAACTCTGCACTTCCAAATGGGGGCACCATCGCTCAGTGGGGAAGGGACATGAGCCCGAGCTGTGATCAGGAAGTTGGTGGCAATGCTCTCACGCACTTCTTGCTGAGATGCGCTGCTCACTCTGAGCTCACTGTGAGCTCGCAGGGAGCTGCTGGTACCGAACATGCATCTGGTCAGGGCTCAAACCCGTGCTGATCGGATGTTGAATGACCAAATAGTGAGTGGGGGAGTGGGGGTGGTCGTGATGCTGAACTGGCTCCAGGTGACATGCCTGGCAATGGAATGTCGGCATCGAGCCAGCACTTGTGGCAGTCTCGGTAGTCTGGTTCCTGAGCCAAGCAGGTCTGCAGTATTGCTGGGCACTCACTGCTGATGACGGCACAGCCCGGCTCGTCGGCAGGACCTGGAAGGGCAGTCCAGTCACTGGGGGCAGGGAATCCTCCCACTCAGCTGCTGCATCCAAAGCCCTAACGGGCAGGATGGTCCCAGCTGGATAAGCAGTGGGGAAGCTTGCCGGGCAGCAATATCAATGGTCTATGTGGTTTTAGCTGGTTAGACTCCAGCAGTTACCCCAACTCTGGGGTCCCCAAGCCTTGGTAAACAGCGTGTCTGTCCCTCCCTCCCCCCTCCCAATGCTGTGCATGTTCACCTACAAATTCGCAGTCATTTCACAACTGAAGAGGTTTGAGACGTCCTCTCGGCCTGAAAGACACTAAACATGATTGTGATTGTGTGCAGGCTGGCTGGCAGCCTGCCCCCTTATGCAGCTGTTTACTCTTCCTGGATTGACTGCTGGAGGCACCTTAGCACACAGGTCAGTGGGCAAACAGCGGCCACAGCAGCTGCCACTTAGATTATGTTCCGTGTGTCTGTGAGCACGAGTGTGTGCGTGTGTGTGAGAGAGAGAACGGGTGTGTGAGAGAATGTGAGTGTGAGAACGAGTGCGAGAGAATGAGTGTGAGAATGTGCGAGAGAGAAGGGGAGTGTGTGTGAGAGGGTGTGAGAGGGAGAGAGTGTGTGAGAGAGGGAGTGTGAGGGAGAAGGGAGGGAAAGAGGGAGTGAGGGAGAGGGAGTGAGGAGGGAGGGAGAGGGAGTGTGTGAGGGAGTGAGGAGGGAGGGAGAGGGAGTGAGGAGGGAGGAGGAGGGAGGGAGAGGGAGGTGGAGGAGGGAGGGAGGGAGAGGGAGAGGGAGTGAGGAGGGAGGGAGAGGGAGTGTGTGAGGGAGTGAGGAGGGAGGGAGAGGGAGTGTGTGAGGGAGTGAGGAGGGAGGAGAGGGAGGTGTGAGGAGGAGGGAGGGAGAGGGAGGGAGTGAGGGGGAGGGAGGGAGTGTGTGAGGGGGGAGGGAGGGAGTGAGGAGGGAGGGAGAGGGAGTGTGTGAGGGAGTGAGGAGGGAGAGGGAGGGAGGGAGAGGGAGTGTGGCCGGAGCCGCTGCTGTATCAGTGATTATTGCAGAGAGACGCGGCCACACACAGTAACTTGGTTCCCGCCGACAGACCCCATAAAGCCATTGGGTGTTCTGTGCAAAGGTGTCAGACACACTCACCCCCCACTGGAGCTGTGTGCGGGAAGGGCCTGGGAGGGGAGCGGGGGTGGGGGCCGGGGGGGAGGGTGGTCCGGGGGGGTGGGGGGCCTGGGAGGGGAGCGGGGTGGGGGCCGGGGGGAGGTGGTGCGGGGGGGGGGGGGGGGGGTGGGGGGCGGGAGGGGGGCGGGGGTGGTGGTCGGCGGGGGGGGGGGGGGGTGGGGGGGGGGGGGGGGGGGAGGGGGGGGGGGGGGGGGGGTGGAGGTGGGGCGCGGGGGGGTGG
>NW_024705910.1:0-20069 GCF_018977255.1 Callorhinchus milii | reverse complement strand
GCAGTGTTTGCGCAGGCAGCGTTTGCGCCAGGCAGCGTTTGCGCCAGGCAGTGTTTTGCGCCAGGCATGTTTGCGCCAGGCAGTGTTTGGCAGGCATGTTTGCGCAGGCAGGTTTGCGCAGGCAGTGTTTGCGCCAGGCAGTGTTGCGCCAGCAGTGTTTGGCGCAGTTGGTTTGCGCATAGGTGTTTGCGCAGGCTGTGTTTGGCCGGGGGGGCAGGCGTGGGGGTGGTTTGCGGGGGGGGCAAGGCTGTGTTTGCGCAAGGCTGTGTTTGTAACGGCGGTGTTTGCGCACGGCGGTGCTTGCGCACGGCGGTGTTTGCGCACGGCGGTGTTTGCGCACGGCGGTATTTGCGCACGGCGGTGTTTGCGCACGGCGGTGTTTGCGCAGGGCGGTGTTTGCGCACGGCGGTGTTTGCGCACGGCAGTGTTTGCGCAAAGGTGTGTTTGCTCAAGGTTGTGTTTGCGCACGGAGTGTTTGCGCAAAGGTGTGTTTGCGCAGGGCATTGTTTGCGCAATGGTGTGTTTGCTCAAGGTTGTGTTTGCACACGCAGTGTTTGCTCAAAGGTGTGTTTGCGCAGGGCATTGTTTGCGCAATGGTGTGTTTGCGCAAGGCAGTGTTTGCGCAAGGCTGTGTTTGCTCAAGGCTGTGTTTGCGCAAGGCTGTGTTTGCGCTAGGCACTGTTTGCACCAGGCAGTGTTTGCCCAAGGTTGTGTTTGGGCAAAGTTGTCTTTGCGCAGGGCATTGTTTGCGCAAAGGTGCGTTTGCGCAAGGCTTTGTTTGTGCAAAGGTGTGTTTGCGCAAGCCAGTGTTTGCGCAAGGCAGTGTTTGAGCAAGGATGTGATTGCGCCAGGCAGTGTTTGCACCAGGCAGTGTTTGCGCCAGGCAGTGTTTGCGCCAGGCAGTGTTTGCGCCAGGCAGTGTTTGCGCCAGGCAGTGTTTGCGCAAGGTTGTCTTTACGCAAGGTTGTGTTTGCGCATAAGTGTGTTTGCGCCAGGCTGTGTTTGCGCCAGGCAGTGTTTGCGCCAGGCAGTGTTTGCGCCAGGCAGTGTTTGCGCCAGGCAGTGTTTGGGCCAGGCAGTGTTTGTGCCAGGCAGTGTTTGCGCAAGGTTGTGTTTGCGCAAAGTTGTCTTTGCGCAGGGCATTGTTTGCGCAAAGGTGTGTTTGCGCAAGGCTTTCTTTGTGCAACGCTGTTTTTGTGCACGCTGTTTTTTTGCACGGTGTGTTTGTGCAAGGCAGTGTTTGAGCAATGGAGTGTTTGCGGAAGGCAGTGTTTGCGCAAGGCAGTGTTTGAGCAATGGAGTGTTTGCGCAAGGTTGTGTTTGCGCAAGATTGTGTTTGCGCAAGGGATTGTTTACGCCAGGGATTGTTTGCGCAAGTGATTGTTTGCGCACGGCAGTGTTTGCGCACGGTGTGTTTGCGCAAGGCAGTGTTTGCGCAAGGGAGTGTTTGCGCAAGCCAGTGTTTGCGCAAGGCAGTGTTTGAGCAAGGATGTGATTGCGCCAGGCAGTGTTTGCACCAGGCAGTGTTTGCGCCAGGCAGTGTTTGCGCAAGGTTGTGTTTACGCAAGGTTGTGTTTGCGCATAAGTGTGTTTGCGCAAGGTTGTGTTTGCGCCAGGCTGTGTTTGCGCCAGGCAGTGTTTGCGCCAGGCAGTGTTTGCGCCAGGCAGTGTTTGGGCCAGGCAGTGCTTGCGCAAGGTTGTGTTTGCGCAAAGTTGTCTTTGCGCAGGGTATTGTTTGCGCAAAGGTGTGTTTGCGCAAAGTTGTCTTTGCGCAGGGCATTGTTTGCGCAAAGGTGTGTTTGCGCAAGGCTTTGTTTGTGCAACGCTGTGTTTGTGCACGCTGTTTTTTTGCACGGTGTGTTTGTGCAAGGCAGTGTTTGAGCAATGGAGTGTTTGCGGAAGGCAGTGTTTGCGCAAGGCAGTGTTTGAGCAATGGAGTGTTTGCGCAAGTTTGTGTTTGCGCAAGATTGTGTTTGCGCAAGGGATTGTTTACGCCAGGGATTGTTTGCGCAAGTGATTGTTTGCGCACGGCAGTGTTTGCGCATGGCAGTGTTTGCGCACGGCAGTGTTTGCGCACGGTGTGTTTGAGCAAGGCAGTGTTTGCTCAAGGGAGTGTTTGCGCAAGCCAGTGTTTGCGCAAGGCAGTGTTTGAGCAATGATGTGATTGCGCCAGGCAGTGTTTGCACCAGGCAGTGTTTGCGCCAGGCAGTGTTTGCGCCAGGCAGTGTTTGCGCCAGGCAGTGATTGCGCCAGGCAGTGTTTGCGCAAGGTTGTGTTTGCGCATAAGTGTGTTTGCGCATAAGTGTGTTTGCGCCAGCCTGTGTTTGTGCCAGGCAGTGTTTGCGCCAGGCAGTGTTTGCGCCAGGCAGTGTTTGGGCCAGGCAGTGTTTGCTCCAGGCTGTGTTTGCGCAAGGTTGTGTTTGCGCAAAGTTGTCTTTGCGCAGGGCATTGTTTGCGCAAAGGTGTGTTTGCGCAAGGCTTTGTTTGTGCAACGCTGTGTTTGTGCACGCTGTTTTTTTGCACGGTGTGTTTTTGCAAGGCAGTGTTTGAGCAATGGAGTGTTTGCGGAAGGCAGTGTTTGCGCAAGGCAGTGTTTGAGCAATGGAGTGTTTGCGCAAGGTTGTGTTTGCGCAAGATTGTGTTTGCGCAAGGGATTGTTTGCGCATGGGATTGTTTGCGCAAGGGATTGATTGCGCACGGCAGTGTTTGCGCACGGCGGTGTTTGCGCACGGCGGTGTTTGCGCACGGCTGTGTTTGCGCACGGCGGTGTTTGCGCACAGCGGTGTTTGCGCACAGCGGTGTTTGCGCACGGCGGTGTTTGCGCACTGCGGTATTTGCGCACGGAGGTGTTCGCGCACGGAGTTGTTTGCGCACGGCGTTGTTTGCGCACGGCGTTGTTTGCGCAGGGCAGTGTTTGCGCACGGCGGTGTTTGCGCACGGCAGTGTTTGCTCAAGGTTGTGTTTGCTCACGGAGTGTTTGCGCAACGGTGTGTTTGCGCAGGGCGGTGTTTGCGCACGGCGGTGTTTGCGCACGGCAGTGTTTGCGCAAAGGTGTGTTTGCTCAAGGTTGTATTTGCTCACGGAGTGTTTGCGCAAAGGTGTGTTTGCACAGGGCATTGTTTGCGCAATGGTGTGTTTGCGCAAGGCTGTGTTTGCGCAAGGCTGTGTTTGCTCAAGGCTGTGTTTGCACAAGGCTGTGTTTGCGCTAGGCACTGTTTGCACCAGGCAGTGTTTGCCCAATTTGTGTTTGCGCAAGGTTGTGTTTGGCCAAAGTTGTCTTTGTGCAGGGCATTGTTTGCGCAAAGGTGCGTTTGCGCAAGGCTTTGTTTGCGCAAAGGTGTGTTTGCGCAAGGCTGTGTTTGCGCCAGGCTGTGTTTGCGCCAGGCAGTGTTTGCGCCAGGTAGTGTTTGCGCCAGGCAGTGTTTGCGCCAGGCAGTGTTTGCGCAAGGTTGTGTTTGCGCAAGGTTGTGTTTGCGCAAAGTTGTCTTTGCGCAGGGCATTGTTTGCGCAAAGGTGTGTTTGCGCAAGGCTTTGTTTGTGCAACGCTGTGTGTGCACGCTGTTTTTTTGCACGGTGTGTTTGCGCAAGGCAGTGTTTGAGCAATTGAGTGTTTGCGCAAGGTTGTGTTTGCGCAAGATTGTGTTTGCGCAAGGGATTGTTTAGGCCAGGGAATGTTTGCGCAAGTGATTGTTTGCGCAAGTGATTGTTTGCGCACGGCAGTGTTTGCGCACGGCAGTGTTTGCGCACGGTGTGTTTGCGCAAGCCAGTGTTTGCGCAAGGCAGTGTTTGAGCAAGGCAGTGTTTGAGCAAGGATGTGATTGCGCCAGGCAGTGTTTGCACCAGGCAGTGTTTGCGCCAGGCAGTGTTTGCGCCAGGCAGTGTTTGCGCCAGGCAGTGTTTGCGCAAGGTTGTGTTTGCGCAAGGTTGTGTTTGCGCATAGGTGTGTTTGCGCCAGGCTGTGTTTGCGCCAGGCAGTGTTTGCGCCAGGCAGTGTTTGCGCCAGGCAGTGTTTGCGCCAGGCAGTGTTTGCGCCAGGCAGTGTTTGCGCCAGGCAGTGTTTGCGCAAAGTTGTGTTTGCGCAAAGTTGTCTTTGCGCAGAGCATTGTTTGCGCAAAGATGTGTTTGCGCAAGGCTTTGTTTGTGCAACGCTGTGTTTGTGCACGCTGTTTTTTTGCACGGTGTGTTTGCGCAAGGCAGTGTTTGAGCAATGGAGTGTTTGCGGAAGGCAGTGTTTGCGCAAGGCAGTGTTTGAGCAATGGAGTGTTTGCGCAAGGTTGTGTTTGCGCAAGATTGTGTTTGCGCAAGGGATTGTTTGCGCAAGGGATTGTTTGCACAAGGTATTGATTGCGCACGGCAGTGTTTGCGCACGGCGGTGTTTGCGCACGGCTGTGTTTGCGCACGGCGGTGTTTACGCACTGTGGTGTTTGCGCACGGCGGTGTTTGCGCACGGCGGTGTTTGCGCACGGCGGTGTTTGCGCACGGCGGTGTTTGCGCAAGGCGGTGTTTGCGCACGGCGGTGTTTGCGCACGGAGGTGTTTGCGCACGGAGGTGTTTGCGCACGGCGTTGTTTGCGCACGGCGTTGTTTGCTCAGGGCGGTGTTTGCGCACGGCGGTGTTTGCGCACGGCAGTGTTTGCTCACGGTTGTGTTTGCTCACGGAGTGTTTGCGCAAAGGTGTGTTTGTCGCAGGGCATTATTTGCGCAAAGGTGTGTTTGCGCCAGGCTGTGTTTGCGCAAAGGTCTGTTTGCGCAAGGTTGTGTTTGCGCAAGGTTGTGTTTGCGCAAGGCTTTGTTTCTGCAACGCTGTGTTTGTGCACGCTGTTTTTTTGCACGGTGTGTTTCCGCAAGGCAGTGTTTGAGCAATGGAGTGTTTGCGCAAGGTTGTGTTTCTGGAGTCCTGTAGCTCAGTGGTTAGAGCACTCGCTTTGCAAGCGAGAGTCCTGAGTTCAATTCCAGGCAGGGCGAAACCTTGGGCAAGTTTCCTTACTCCACACGCCTAATAATCCCTCCAAAACCAAAACCAATAATAAATTGGTCATTTTCAATCTACGACTGTTTGTGGGACATTGCTGTGCGCAATTGGCTGCCGCGTTCGCCCACAAATATACAGTCAATTCACTTTACAGTGTGTTCTGTGAAGCGCTTTGGGACGTCCTCCTGACGTGAAAAGCGCTATATCAAATGCAAGGATTATTATTATTATTATTATAAGATTGTGTTTGCGCAAGGGATTGTTTGCGCAAGGGATTGTTTGCAAAAGGGATTGTTTGCGCACGGCAGTGTTTGCGCACGGCAGTGTTTGCGCACGGCTGTGTTTGCTCACGGTGTGTTTGCGCAAGGCAGTGTTTGCTCAAGGGAGTGTTTGCGCAAGCCAGTGTTTGCGCAACGCAGTGTTTGAGCAAGAGGTTTTTGCTCAAGGATGTGTGTGTGCGAAGCATTGTTTGCGGAAGCCAGTGTTTGCGGAAGCCAGTGTTTGCGCAAGGCAGTGTTTGCGCACGCAAGGCAGTGTTTGCACAAGGCAGTGTTTGCGCAAGACAGTGATTGCGCAAGGCAGTGTTTGAGTTATGCAGTGTTTGCGCACAGCTGTGTTTGCGCACGGCTGTTTGCGCAAGGCTGTGTTTGCGCAAGGCTGTGTTTGTGCACGGCGGTGTTTGCGCACGGCGGTGTTAGCGCACGGCGGTGTATGCGCACGGCGGTATTTGCGCACGGAGGTGTTTGCGTATGGCGTTGTTTGCGCAGGGCTGTGTTTGCGCAGGGCAGTGTTTGCTCAAGGTTGTGTTTGCTCACGGAGTGTTTGCGCAAAGGTGTGTTTGCGCAGGGCATTGTTTGCGCAGGGCGGTGTTTGCGCAGGGCGGTGTTTGCGCACGGCGGTGTTTGCGCACGGCAGTGTTTGCGCAAAGGTGTGTTTGCTCAAGGTTGTGTTTGCGCACGGAGTGTTTGCGCAAAGGTGTGTTTGCGCAGGGCATTGTTTGCGCAATGGTGTGTTTGCGCAAGGCAGTGTTTGCGCTAGGCACTGTTTGCACCAGGCAGTGTTTGCGCAAGGTTGTGTTTGCGCAAGGTTGTGTTTGCGCAAAGTTGTCTTTGCGCAGGGCATTGTTTGCGCAAAGGTGTGTTTGCGCAAGGCTTTGTTTGTGCAACGCTGTGTGTGTGCACGCTGTTTTTTTGCACGGTGTGTTTGCGCAAGGCAGTGTTTGAGCAATTGAGTGTTTGCGCAAGGTTGTGTTTGCGCAAGATTGTGTTTGCGCAAGGGATTGTTTACGCCAGGGATTGTTTGCGCAAGTGATTGTTTGCGCACAGCAGTGTTTGCGCAAAGGTGTGTTTGCGCACGGAGTGTTTGCGCACGGAGTGTTTGCGCAAAGGTGTGTTTGCGCAGGGCATTGTTTGCGCAATGGTGTGTTTGCGCAAGGCAGTGTTTGCGCAAGGCTGTGTTTGCTCAAGGCTGTGTTTGCGCAAGGCTGTGTTTGCGCTAGGCACTGTTTGCACCAGGCAGTGTTTGCGCAAGGTTTTGTTTGCGCAAGGTTGTGTTTGCGCAAAGTTGTCTTTGCGCAGGGCATTGTTTGCGCAAAGGTGTGTTTGCACAAGGCTTTGTTTGTGCAACGCTGTGTGTGTGCACGCTGTTTTTTTGCACGGTGTGTTTGCGCAAGGCAGTGTTTGAGCAATTGAGTGTTTGCGCAAGGTTGTGTTTGCGCAAGATTGTGTTTGCGCAAGGGATTGTTTACACCAGGGATTGTTTGCGCAAGTGATTGTTTGCGCACGGCAGTGTTTGCGCAAAGGTGTGTTTGTGCAGGGCATTGTTTGCGCAATGGTGTGTTTGCGCAAGGCAGTGTTTGCGAAAGGCTGTGTTTGCTCAAGGCTGTGTTTGCGCAAGGCTGTGTTTGCGCTAGGCACTGTTTGCACCAGGCAGTGTTTGCGCAAGGTTGTGTTTGCGCAAGGTTGTGTTTGGGCAAAGTTGTCTTTGCGCAGGGCATTGTTTGCGCAAAGGTGCGTTTGCGCAAGGCTTTGTTTGCGCAAAGGTGTGTTTGCGCAAGGCTGTGTTTGCGCCAGGCTGTGTTTGCGCCAGGCAGTGTTTGCGCCAGGCAGTGTTTGCGCACGGTGTGTTTGCACAAGGCAGTGTTTGCTCAAGGGAGTGTTTGCGCAAGCCAGTGTTTGCGCAAGGCAGTGTTTGAGCAAGAGATTTTTGCTCAAGGACGCGTGTGTGCAAAGCATTGTTTGCGGAAGCCAGTGTTTGCGCAATGCTGTGTTTGCGCAAGGATGTGATTGCGCCAGGCAGTGTTTGCACCAGGCAGTGTTTGCGCCAGGCAGTGTTTGCACCAGGCAGTGTTTGCGCAAGGTTGTGTTTTCGCAAGGTTGTGTTTGCGCATAGGTGTGTTTGTGCAAGGCTGTGTTTGCGCAAGGCTGTGTTTGCGCCAGGCGGTGTTTGCGCACGGCGGTGTTTGCGCACGGCAGTGTTTGCTCACGGTTGTGTTTGCTCACGGAGTGTTTGCGCAAAGGTGTGTTTGCGCAGGGCGGTGTTTGCGCAAGGCGGTGTTTGCGCACGGCAGTGTTTGCGCATAGGTGTGTTTGCTCAAGGTTGTGTTTGCTCACGGAGTGTTTGCGCAAAGGTGTGTTTGCGCAGGGCATTATTTGCGCAAAGGTGTGTTTGCGCCAGGCTGTGTTTGCGCAAAGGTCTGTTTGCGCAAGGTTGTGTTTGCGCAAGGTTGTGTTTGCGTAAGGCTTTGTTTCTGCAACGCTGTGTTTGTGCACGCTGTTTTTTTGCACGGTGTGTTTCCGCAAGGCAGTGTTTGAGCAATGGAGTGTTTGCGCAAGGTTGTGTTTGTGGAGTCCTGTAGCTCAGTGGTTAGAGCACTCGCTTTGCAAGCGAGAGTCCTGAGTTCAATTCCAGGCAGGGCGAAACCTTGGGCAAGTTTCCTTACTCCACACAGAGCCTAATAATAATCCCTCCAAAACCCAAAACAATAATAAATTGGTCATTTTCAATCTACGACTGTTTGTGGGACATAGCTGTGCGCAATTGGCTGCCGCGTTCGCCCACAAATATACAGTCAATTCACTTTACAGTGTGTTCTGTGAAGCGCTTTGGGACGTTCTCCTGACGTGAAAAACGCTATATCAAATGCAAGGATTATTATTATTATTATTATAAGATTGTGTTTGCGCAAGGGATTGTTTGCGCAAGGGATTGTTTGCAAAAGGGATTGTTTGCGCACGGCAGTGTTTGCGCACGGCAGTGTTTGCGCACGGCTGTGTTTGCTCACGGTGTGTTTGCGCAAGGCAGTGTTTGCTCAAGGGAGTGTTTGCGCAAGCCAGTGTTTGCGCAACGCAGTGTTTGAGCAAGAGGTTTTTGCTCAAGGATGTGTGTGTGCAAAGCATTGTTTGCGGAGGCCAGTGTTTGCGCAAGGCAGTGTTTGCGCAAGGCAGTGTTTGCGCACACAAGGCAGTGATTGCACAAGGCAGTGTTTGCGCAAGACAGTGATTGCGCAAGGCAGTGATTGAGCAAGGCAGTGTTTGCGCACGGCTGTGTTTGCGCACGGCTGTTTGCGCAAGGCTGTGTTTGCGCAAGGCTGTGTTTGCGCACTGCGGTGTTTGCGCACGGCGGTGTTTGCGCACGGCGGTGTTTGCGCACAGCGGTGTTTGCGCACGGCGGTATTTGCGCACGGAGGTGTTTGCGTATGGCATTGTTTGCCAGGGCGGGGTTTGCGCACGGCGGTGTTTGCGCACGGCAGTGTTTGCGCAAAGGTGTGTTTGTGCAGGGCATTGTTTGCGCAATGGTGTGTTTGCGCAAGGCAGTGTTTGCGAAAGGCTGTGTTTGCTCAAGGCTGTGTTTGCGCAAGGCTGTGTTTGCGCTAGGCACTGTTTGCACCAGGCAGTGTTTGCGCAAGGTTGTGTTTGCGCAAGGTTGTGTTTGGGCAAAGTTGTCTTTGCGCAGGGCATTGTTTGCGCAAAGGTGCGTTTGCGCAAGGCTTTGTTTGCGCAAAGGTGTGTTTGCGCAAGGCTGTGTTTGCGCCAGGCTGTGTTTGCGCCAGGCAGTGTTTGCGCCAGGCAGTGTTTGCGCAAGGTTGTGTTTGCGCAAGGTTGTCTTTGCGCAAAGATGTCTTTACGCGGTGCATTGTTTGCGCAAAGGTGTGTTTGCGCAAGGCTTTGTTTGTGCAACGCTGTGTGTGTGCACGCTGTTTTTTTGCACGGTGTGTTTGCGCAAGGCAGTGTTTGAGCAATTGAGTGTTTGCGCAAGGTTGTGTTTGCGCAAGATTGTGTTTGCGCAAGGGATTGTTTACGCCAGGGATTGTTTGCGCACGGCAGTGTATGCGCATGGCAGTGTTTGCGCACGGCAGTGTTTGCGCACGGTGTGTTTGCGCAAGGCAGTGTTTGCTCAAGGGAGTGTTTGCGCAAGCCAGTGTTTGCGCAAGGCAGTGTTTGAGCAAGGATGTGATTGCGCCAGGCAGTGTTTGCGCCAGGCAGTGTTTGCGCCAGGCAGTGTTTGCGCCAGGCAGTGTTTGCGCAAGGTTGTGTTTACGCAAGGTTGTGTTTGCGCATAAGTGTGTTTGCGCCAGGCTGTGTTTGCGCCAGGCAGTGTTTGCGCCAGGCAGTGTTTGCGCCAGGCAGTGTTTGCGCCAGGCAGTGTTTGGGCCAGGCAGTGTTTGTGCCAGGCAGTGTTTGCGCAAGGTTGTGTTTGCGCAAAGTTGTCTTTGCGCAGGGCATTGTTTGCGCAAAGGTGTGTTTGCGCAAGGCTTTCTTTGTGCAACGCTGTGTTTGTGCACGCTGTTTTTTTGCACGGTGTGTTTGTGCAAGGCAGTGTTTGAGCAATGGAGTGTTTGCGGAAGGCAGTGTTTGAGCAATGGAGTGTTTGCGCAAGGTTGTGTTTGCGCAAGATTGTGTTTGCGCAAGGGATTGTTTACGCCAGGGATTGTTTGCGCAAGTGATTGTTTGCGCACGGCAGTGTTTGCGCATGGCAGTGTTTGCGCACGGCAGTGTTTGCGCACGGTGTGTTTGCGCAAGGCAGTGTTTGCGCAAGGGAGTGTTTGCGCAAGCCAGTGTTTGCGCAAGGCAGTGTTTGAGCAAGGATGTGATTGCGCCAGGCAGTGTTTGCACCAGGCAGTGTTTGCGCCAGGCAGTGTTTGCGCCAGGCAGTGTTTGCGCAAGGTTGTGTTTACGCAAGGTTGTGTTTGCGCATAAGTGTGTTTGCGCAAGGTTGTGTTTGCGCCAGGCAGTGTTTGCGCCAGGCAGTGTTTGCGCCAGGCAGTGTTTGGGCCAGGCAGTGTTTGCGCCAGGCTGTGTTTGCGCAAGGTTGTGTTTGCGCAAAGTTGTCTTTGCGCAGGGCATTGTTTGCGCAAAGGTGTGTTTGCGCAAGGCTTTGTTTGTGCAACGCTGTGTTTGTGCACGCTGTTTTTTTGCACGGTGTGTTTTTGCAAGGCAGTGTTTGAGCAATGGAGTGTTTGCGGAAGGCAGTGTTTGCGCAAGGCAGTGTTTGAGCAATGGAGTGTTTGCGCAAGGTTGTGTTTGCGCAAGATTGTGTTTGCGCAAGGGATTGTTTGCGCATGGGATTGTTTGCGCAAGGGATTGATTGCGCACGGCAGTGTTTGCGCACGGCGGTGTTTGCGCACGGCGGTGTTTGCGCACGGCTGTGTTTGCGCACGGCGGTGTTTGCGCACAGCGGTGTTTGCGCACAGCGGTGTTTGCGCACGGCGGTGTTTGCGCACTGCGGTATTTGCGCACGGAGGTGTTCGCGCACGGAGTTGTTTGCGCACGGCGTTGTTTGCGCACGGCGTTGTTTGCGCAGGGCAGTGTTTGCGCACGGCGGTGTTTGCGCACGGCAGTGTTTGCTCAAGGTTGTGTTTGCTCACGGAGTGTTTGCGCAATGGTGTGTTTGCGCAGGGCGGTGTTTGCGCACGGCGGTGTTTGCGCACGGCAGTGTTTGCGCAAAGGTGTGTTTGCTCAAGGTTGTATTTGCTCACGGAGTGTTTGCGCAAAGGTGTGTTTGCACAGGGCATTGTTTGCGCAATGGTGTGTTTGCGCAAGGCTGTGTTTGCGCAAGGCTGTGTTTGCTCAAGGCTGTGTTTGCACAAGGCTGTGTTTGCGCTAGGCACTGTTTGCACCAGGCAGTGTTTGCCCAATTTGTGTTTGCGCAAGGTTGTGTTTGGGCAAAGTTGTCTTTGTGCAGGGCATTGTTTGCGCAAAGGTGCGTTTGCGCAAGACTGTGTTTGCGCAAAGGTGTGTTTGCGCCAGGCAGTGTTTGCGCCAGGTAGTGTTTGCGCCAGGCAGTGTTTGCGCCAGGCAGTGTTTGCGCAAGGTTGTGTTTGCGCAAGGTTGTGTTTGCGCAAAGTTGTCTTTGCGCAGGGCATTGTTTGCGCAAAGGTGTGTTTGCGCAAGGCTTTGTTTGTGCAACGCTGTGTGTGTGCACGCTGTTTTTTTGCACGGTGTGTTTGCGCAAGGCAGTGTTTGAGCAATTGAGTGTTTGCGCAAGGTTGTGTTTGCGCAAGATTGTGTTTGCGTAAGGGATTGCTTAGGCCAGGGAATGTTTGCGCAAGAGATTGTTTGCGCACGGCAGTGTTTGCGCACGGCAGTGTTTGCGCACGGTGTGTTTGCGCAAGGCAGTGTTTGCTCAAGGGAGTGTTTGCGCAAGCCAGTGTTTGCGCAAGGCAGTGTTTGAGCAAGGCAGTGTTTGAGCAAGGATGTGATTGCGCCAGGCAGTGTTTGCACCAGGCAGTGTTTGCGCCAGGCAGTGTTTGCGCCAGGCAGTGTTTGCGCCAGGCAGTGTTTGCGCAAGGTTGTGTTTGCGCAAGGTTGTGTTTGCGCATAGGTGTGTTTGCGCCAGGCTGTGTTTGCGCCAGGCAGTGTTTGCGCCAGGCAGTGTTTGCGCCAGGCAGTGTTTGCGCCAGGCAGTGTTTGCGCCAGGCAGTGTTTGCGCCAGGCAGTGTTTGCGCAAAGTTGTGTTTGCGCAAAGTTGTCTTTGCGCAGGGCATTGTTTGCGCAAGGATGTGTTTGCGCAAGGCTTTGTTTGTGCAACGCTGTGTTTGTGCACGCTGTTTTTTTGCACGGTGTGTTTGCGCAAGGCAGTGTTTGAGCAATGGAGTGTTTGCGGAAGGCAGTGTTTGCGCAAGGCAGTGTTTGAGCAATGGAGTGTTTGCGCAAGATTGTGTTTGCGCAAGATTGTGTTTGCGCAAGGGATTGTTTGCGCAAGGGATTGTTTGCGCAAGGTATTGATTGCGCACGGCAGTGTTTGCGCACGGCGGTGTTTGCGCACGGCTGTGTTTGCGCACGGCGGTGTTTACGCACTGTGGTGTTTGCGCACGGCGGTGTTTGCGCACGGCGGTGTGCGCACGGCGGTGTTTGCGCACGGCGGTGTTTGCGCACGGCGGTGTTGCGCACGGCGGTGTTTGCGCACGGAGGTGTTTGCGCACGGAGGTGTTTGCGCACGGCGTTGTTTGCGCACGGCGTTGTTTGCGCAGGGCGGTGTTTGCGCACGGCGGTGTTTGCGCACGGCAGTGTTTGCTCACGGTTGTGTTTGCTCACGGAGTGTTTGCGCAAAGGTGTGTTTGCGCAGGGCGGTGTTTGCGCACGGCGGTGTTTGCGCACGGCAGTGTTTGCGCAAAGGTGTGTTTGCTCAAGGTTGTGTTTGCTCACGGAGTGTTTGCGCAAAGGTGTGTTTGCGCAGGGCATTATTTGCGCAAAGGTGTGTTTGCGCCAGGCTGTGTTTGCGCAAAGGTCTGTTTGCGCAAGGTTGTTTTTGCGCAAGGTTGTGTTTGCGCAAGGCTTTGGTTCTGCAACGCTGTGTTTGTGCACGCTGTTTTTTTGCACGGTGTGTTTCCGCAAGGCAGTGTTTGAGCAATGGAGTGTTTGCGCAAGGTTGTGTTTGTGGAGTCCTGTAGCTCAGTGGTTAGAGCACTCGCTTTGCAAGCGAGAGTCCTGAGTTCAATTCCAGGCAGGGCGAAACCTTGGGCAAGTTTCCTTTCTCCACACAGAGCCTAATAATAATCCCTCCAAAACCCAAAACAATAATAAATTGGTCATTTTCAATCTACGACTGTTTGTGGGACATTGCTGTGCGCAATTGGCTGCCGCGTTCGCCCACAAATATACAGTCAATTCACTTTACAGTGTGTTCTGTGAAGCGCTTTGGGACGTCCTCCTGACGTGAAAAGCGCTATATCAAATGCAAGGATTATTATTATTATTATTATTATAAGATTGTGGTTGCGCAAGGGATTGTTTGCGCAAGGGATTGTTTGCAAAAGGGATTGTTTGCGCACGGCAGTGTTTGCGCACGGCAGTGTTTGCGCACGGCTGTGTTTGCTCACGGTGTGTTTGCGCAAGGCAGTGTTTGCTCAAGGGAGTGTTTGCGCAAGCCAGTGTTTGCGCAACGCAGTGTTTGAGCAAGAGGTTTTTGCTCAAGGATGTGTGTGTGCAAAGCATTGTTTGCGGAAGCCAGTGTTTGCGCAAGGCAGTGTTTGCGCAAGGCAGTGTTTGCGCACGCAAGGCAGTGTTTGCACAAGGCAGTGTTTGCGCAAGACAGTGATTGCGCAAGGCAGTGTTTGAGTTATGCAGTGTTTGCGCACAGCTGTGTTTGCGCACGGCTGTTTGCGCAAGGCTGTGTTTGCGCAAGGCTGTGTTTGTGCACGGCGGTGTTTGCGCACGGCGGTGTTAGCGCACGGCGGTGTATGCGCACGGCGGTATTTGCGCACGGAGGTGTTTGCGTATGGCGTTGTTTGCGCAGGGCTGTGTTTGCGCAGGGCAGTGTTTGCTCAAGGTTGTGTTTGCTCACGGAGTGTTTGCGCAAAGGTGTGTTTGCGCAGGGCGTTGTTTGCGCAGGGCGGTGTTTGCGCAGGGCGGTGTTTGCGCACGGCGGTGTTTGCGCACGGCAGTGTTTGCGCAAAGGTGTGTTTGCTCAAGGTTGTGTTTGCGCACGGAGTGTTTGCGCAAAGGTGTGTTTGCGCAGGGCATTGTTTGCGCAATGGTGGTGTTTGCGCAAGGCAGTGTTTGCGCAAGGCTATGTTTGCTCAAGCTTGTTTGCGCAAGGCTGTGTTTGCGCTAGGCACTGTTTCACCAGGCATGTTTGCGCAAGGTTGTGTTTGCGCAAGGTTGTGTTTGCGCAAGATTTTCTTTGCGCAGGCATTGTTTGCGCAAAGGTGTGTTTGCGCAAGGCTTTGTTTGTGCAACGCTGTGTGTGTGCAGCTGTTTTTTGCACGGTGTGTTTGCGCAAGGCAGTGTTTGAGCAATTGAAGTGTTTGCGCAAGGTTGTGTTTGCGCAAGATTGTGTTTGCGCAAGGGATTGTTTACGCCAGGGATTGTTTGCGCAAGTGATTGTTTGCGCACAGCAGTGTTTGCGCAAAGGTGTGTTTGCGCACGGAGTGTTGCGCACGGAGTGTTTGCGCAAAAGGTGTGTTTGCGCAGGGCATTGTTTGCGCAATGGTGTGTTTGCGCAAGGCATTGGTTTGCGCAAGGCTGTGTTTGCTCAAGGCTGTGTTTGCGCAAGGCTGTGTTTGCGCTAGGCACTGTTTGCACAGGCAGTGTTTGCGCAAGGTTTGTTTGCGCAAGGTTGTGTTTGCGCAAAGTTGTCTTTGCGCAGGGCATTGTTTGCGCAAAGGTGTGTTGCACAAGGCTTGTTTGTGCAACGCTGTGTGTGTGCACGCTGTTTTTTTGCACGGTGTGTTTTGCGCAAGGCAGTGTTGAGCAATTGAGTGTTTTGCGCAAGTTGTGTTTGCGCAAGATTGTGTTTGCGCAAGGGGATTGTTTACACCAGGGATTGTTTGCGCAAGTGATTGTTTGCGCACGGCAGTGTTTGCGCACGGTGTGCTTTGCGCAAGGCAGTGTTTGCTCAAGGGAGTGTTTGCGCAAGCCAGTGTTTGCGCAAGGCAGTGTTTGAGCAAGAGATTTTTGCTCAAGGACGCGTGGTTGCAAAGCATTGTTTGCGGAAGCCAGTGTTTGCGCAATGCTGTGTTTGCGCAAGGATGTGATTGCGCCAGGCAGTGTTTGCACCAGGCAGTGTTTGCACCAGGCAGTGTTTGCGGCCAGGCAGTGGTTTGCGCAAGGTTGTGTGGTTTCGCAAGGTTGTGTTTGCGCATAGGTGTGTTTGCGCAATGTTTTGCGCGAGGCTGTGGTTGCGCAGGCAGTGTTTGCGCCAGGCAGTGTTTTGCGCCAGGCAGTGTTTGGGCCAGGCAGTGTTTGCGCCAGGCTGTGTTGCGCAAGGTTGTGTTTGCGCAAAGTTGTCTTTGCGCAGGGCATTGTTGCGCAAAGGTGTGTTTGCGCAAGGCTTTGTTTGTGCAACGCTGTGTTTGTGCACGCTGTTTTTTTGCACGGTGTGTTTGCGCAAGGCAGTGTTTGAGCAATGGAGTGTTTGCGGAAGGCAGTGTTTGCGCAAGGCAGTGTTTGAGCAATGGAGTGTTTGCGCAAGGTTGTGTTTGCGCAAGATTGTGTTTGCGCAAGGGATTGTTTGCGCATGGGATTGTTTGCGCAAGGGATTGATTGCGCACGGCAGTGTTTGCGCACGGCGGTGTTTGCGCACGGCGTGTTTGCGCACGGCTGTGTTTGCGCCACGGCGGTGTTTGCGCACAGCGGTGTTTGCGCACAGCGGTGTTTGCGCACGGCGGTGTTTGCGCACTGCGGTATTTGCGCACGGAGGTGTTCGCGCACGGAGTTGTTTGCGCACGGCGTTGTTTGCGCAGGTCGGTGTTTGCGCAAGGTTGTGTTTGCGCACGGCGGTGTTTTGCGCACGGCAGTGTTTGCTCAGGTTGTGTTTGCTCACGGAGTGTGTTTGCGCAACGGGTGTGTTTGCGCAGGCGTGTTGCGCGGCCGCGGTGTTTGCGCACGCAGTGTTGCGCAAAGTGTGTTTGCCCAAGTTGTATTTGCTCACTAGTGTTTGCGCAAAGCTTGTGTTTGCCACAGGCATTGTTGCGCAATGCTGTGTTGCGCAAGGCTGTGTTGCGCAAGGCTGTGTTGCGCAAGGCTGTGTTGCCAGGCTGTGTTTGCGCTAGGCACTGTTGCACCAGCAGTGTTTGCCCAATTGTGTTTGCGCAAGGTTGTGTTTGGCCAAAGTTGTCTTTTGCAGGGCATTGTTTGCGCAAAGGTGCGTTTGCGCAAGGCTTTGTTTGCGCAAAGTGTGTTTGCGCAAGCCTGTGTTTGCGCCACTGTGCGCAGGCTGTGTTTGCGCCAGGCAGTGTTTGCGCCATGCATGTGTTTGCGCAGGCAGTGTTTTGCGCCAGGCAGTGTTTGCGCAAGGTTGTGTTTGCGCAAGGTTGTGTTTGCGCAAAGTTGTCTTTGCGCAGGGATTGTTTGCGCAAAGGTTGTTTGCGCAAGGCTTGTTTTGCAACGCTTGTGTGCAGCTTTTTTTTGACGGTGTGTTTGCGCAGGCAGTGTTTGAGCAATTGTGTTTGCGCAAGTTGTGTTGGCAAGATTGTGTTTGCGCAAGGATTGTTTAGCGCCAGGGAATGTTTGCGCAAGTGATTGTTTGCGCAAGGGAGTGTTTGCGCACGGCAGTGTTTGCGCACGGCAGTGTTTGCGCATGGTTGTGTTTGCGCAAGGCAGTGTTTGCGCAAGGGAGTGTTTGCGCAAGGCAGTGTTTGCGCAAGGCAGTGTTTGAGCAAGGCAGTGTTTGAGCAAGGATGTGATTGCGCCAGGCAGTTTGCACCAGGCAGTGTTGCGCCAGGCAGTGTTTGCGCCAGGCAGTGTTTGCGCCAGGCAGTGTTTGCGCAAGGTTGTGTTTGCGCAAGGTTGTGTTTGCGCAAGGGTGTGTTTGCGCCAGGCCGTGTTTGCGCCAGGCCGTGTTTGCGCCAGGCCGTGTTTGCGCCAGGCCGTGTTTGCGCCAGGCCGTGTTTGCGCCAGGCCGTGTTTGCGCCAGGCCGTGTTTGCGCAAAGGTGTTTGCGCAAAGTTGTCTTTGCGCAGAGCATTGTTTGCGCAAAGATGTGTTTGCGCAAGGCTTTGTTTGTGCAACGCTGTGTTTGTGCACGCTGTTTTTTTGCACGTGTGTTTGCGCAAGGCAGTGTTTGAGCAATGGAGTGTTTGCGGAAGGCATGTTTGCGCAAGGCAGTGTTTGAGCAATGGAGTGTTTGCGCAAGGTTGTGTTTGCGCAAGATTGTGTTTGCGCAAGGGATTGTTTGCGCAAGGATTGTTTGCACAAGGTATTGATTGCGCACGGCAGTGTTTGCGCACGGCGGTGTTTGCGCACGGCTGTGTTTGCGCACGGCGGTGTTTACGCACTGTGGTGTTTGCGCACGGCGGTGTTTGCGCACGGCGGTGTTTGCGCACGGCGGTGTTTGCGCACGGCGGTGTTTGCGCAAGGCGGTGTTTGCGCACGGCGGTGTTTGCGCACGGAGGTGTTTGCGCACGGAGGTGTTTGCGCACGGCGTTGTTTGCGCACGGCGTTGTTTGCTCAGGGCGGTGTTTGCGCACGGCGGTGTTTGCGCACGGCAGTGTTTGCTCACGGTTGTGTTTGCTCACGGAGTGTTTGCGCAAAGGTGTGTTTGCGCAGGGCATTATTTGCGCAAAGGTGTGTTTGCGCCAGGCTGTGTTTGCGCAAAGGTCTGTTTGCGCAAGGTTGTGTTTGCGCAAGGTTGTGTTTGCGCAAGGCTTTGTTTCTGCAACGCTGTGTTTGTGCACGCTGTTTTTTTGCACGGTGTGTTTCCGCAAGGCAGTGTTTGAGCAATGGAGTGTTTGCGCAAGGTTGTGTTTCTGGAGTCCTGTAGCTCAGTGGTTAGAGCACTCGCTTTGCAAGCGAGAGTCCTGAGTTCAATTCCAGGCAGGACGAAACCTTGGGCAAGTTTCCTTACTCCACACGCCTAATAATCCCTCCAAAACCCAAAACAATAATAAATTGGTCATTTTCAATCTACGACTGTTTGTGGACATTGCTGTGCGCAATTGGCTGCCGCGTTCGCCCACAAATATACAGTCAATTCACTTTACAGTGTGTTCTGTGAAGCGCTTTGGGACGTCCTCCTGACGTGAAAAGCGCTATATCAAATGCAAGGATTATTATTATTATTATTATTATAAGATTGTGTTTGCGCAAGGGATTGTTTGCGCAAGGGATTGTTTGCAAAAGGGATTGTTTGCGCACGGCAGTGTTTGCGCACGGCAGTGTTTGCGCACGGCTGTGTTTGCTCACGGTGTGTTTGCGCAAGGCAGTGTTTGCTCAAGGGAGTGTTTGCGCAAGCCAGTGTTTGCGCAACGCAGTGTTTGAGCAAGAGGTTTTTGCTCAAGGATGTGTGTGTGCAAAGCATTGTTTGCGGAAGCCAGTGTTTGCGCAAGGCAGTGTTTGCGCAAGGCAGTGTTTGCGCACGCAAGGCAGTGTTTGCACAAGGCAGTGTTTGCGCAAGACAGTGATTGCGCAAGGCAGTGTTTGAGTTATGCAGTGTTTGCGCACAGCTGTGTTTGCGCACGGCTGTTTGCGCAAGGCTGTGTTTGCGCAAGGCTGTGTTTGTGCACGGCGGTGTTTGCGCACGGCGGTGTTAGCGCACGGCGGTGTATGCGCACGCCGGTATTTGCGCACGGAGGTGTTTGCGTATGGCGTTGTTTGCGCAGGGCTGTGTTTGCGCAGGGCAGTGTTTGCTCAAGGTTGTGTTTGCTCACGGAGTGTTTGCGCAAAGGTGTGTTTGCGCAGGGCGTTGTTTGCGCAGGGCGGTGTTTGCGCAGGGCGGTGTTTGCGCACGGCGGTGTTTGCGCACGGCAGTGTTTGCGCAAAGGTGTGTTTGCTCAAGGTTGTGTTTGCGCACGGAGTGTTTGCGCAAAGGTGTGTTTGCGCAGGGCATTGTTTGCGCAATGGTGTGTTTGCGCAAGGCAGTGTTTGCGCAAGGCTATGTTTGCTCAAGGCTGTGTTTGCGCAAGGCTGTGTTTGCGCTAGGCACTGTTTGCACTAGGCAGTGTTTGCGCAAGGTTGTGTTTGCGCAAGGTTGTGTTTGCGCAAAGTTGTCTTTGCGCAGGGCATTGTTTGCGCAAAGGTGTGTTTGCGCAAGGCTTTGTTTGTGCAACGCTGTGTGTGTGCACGCTGTTTTTTTGCACGGTGTGTTTGCGCAAGGCAGTGTTTGAGCAATTGAGTGTTTGCGCAAGGTTGTGTTTGCGCAAGATTGTGTTTGCGCAAGGGATTGTTTACGCCAGGGATTGTTTGCGCAAGTGATTGTTTGTGCACAGCAGTGTTTGCGCAAAGGTGTGTTTTCGCATGGAGTGTTTGCGCACGGAGTGTTTGCGCAAAGGTGTGTTTGCGCAGGGCATTGTTTGCGCAATGGTGTGTTTGCGCAAGGCAGTGTTTGCGCACGGCAGTGTTTGCGCACGGCTGTGTTTGCGCACGGCGGTGTTTGCGCACAGCGGTGTTTGCGCACAGCGGTGTTTGCGCACGGCGGTGTTTGCGCACTGCGGTATTTGCGCACGGAGGTGTTCGCGCACGGAGTTGTTTGCGCACGGCGTTGTTTGCGCACGGCGTTGTTTGCGCAGGGCAGTGTTTGCGCACGGCGGTGTTTGCGCACGGCAGTGTTTGCTCAAGGTTGTGTTTGCTCACGGAGTGTTTGCGCAACGGTGTGTTTGCGCAGGGCGGTGTTTGCGCACGGCGGTGTTTGCGCACGGCAGTGTTTGCGCAAAGGTGTGTTGCTCAAGGTTGTATTTGCTCACGGAGTGTTTGTGCAAAGGTGTGTTTGCACAGGGCATTGTTTGCGCAATGGTGTGTTTGCGCAAGGCTGTGTTTGCGCAAGGCTGTGTTTGCTCAAGGCTGTGTTTGCACAAGGCTGTGTTTGCGCTAGGCACTGTTTGCACCAGGCAGTGTTTGCCCAATTTGTGTTTGCACAAGGTTGTGTTTGGGCAAAGTTGTCTTTGTGCAGGGCATTGTTTGCGCAAAGGTGCGTTTGCGCAAGGCTTGTTTGCGCAAAGGTGTGTTTGCGCAAGGCTGTGTTTGCGCCAGGCTGTGTTTGCGCCAGGCAGTGTTTGCGCCAGGTAGTGTTTGCGCCAGGCAGTGTTTGCGCCAGGCAGTGTTTGCGCAAGGTTGTGTTTGCGCAAGGTTGTGTTTGCGCAAAGTTGTCTTTGCGCAGGGCATTGTTTGCGCAAAGGTGTGTTTGCGCAAGGCTTTGTTTGTGCAACGCTGTGTGTGTGCACGC
>NW_024705909.1:0-20072 GCF_018977255.1 Callorhinchus milii | reverse complement strand
ATGTGCACGTTTGTTTCTCTGTTAGATCAATGTATTAGGTGCAATTGATATATCAGTGATTTCCAGCACTACTCCAACCTAGTGTAATTATTTTAACAAAACCGTTTGATTGCTCTGTGTGTTGGAAGCATTTTCACGGTCAGCAACACTTCACAGGCATCATCAAACAAAGAGTAAAAATGTTGTCATGAGTCCTCAACGAAATTCCTCTTTCGACCCCATGCAGTTGCATCCTGAGATATGGCTTGATGTAGTGGAGTATTCGTGTCTCATATATATTTTTCGGTGATTTCTAGGACTTCAAGCTAGAGTGATGTTGTGAATGCTCTATAATGTGTTCAGATGAATGTCTTCCTTTAAGTTCCAGAAGTGTTCACGGATTTCAGAATGACAACAATTTTATACTTTGGACGAATGGCTTCAGTCGAAAAGGACGTCAAAGGGAAATCGACGTTTACGTGTTTGATTTTAAGAATATATTTTAACTGTTGAATTCCTATTGGGAAATAATTTGCCTAGTTCCTTTCCTGTTTGAGCATGCGTATTAATAAAGATTTCGATACGAGTATTAACGTGAGCTTTCTTGCAGATTAATAAAGACCTGTTTTTAAAGATGACTGATCGTACGTTATTGCTACCATAGTTTTCCTTTAAAAAAACACGGACGAGTAGACATACACACACGAGTGTGCATCCAAACACGACTGTATATACAGCGGTGTGCATTCACACACGAGTGTGCATGTGTTTCTACGCTGTTTTCATTCATTTCGCACCACGAGCGGGGAGTCTCATCCCTGTAGTTCCCTGTTGTGGTGGCGCATTCCTACCACGTTGCCCCTCAATTATTTGTACGACACAATATAAAAATAATTTGTTTGTTCCAATACATAATCATACACGAGTACACATACACTCTCATGTACACACACCCACACACGAGTGGACATACACAGCAGTGTAAGTACAAAGGGATTGCGTTCGACTACGCGAACAAATGGCAGAATTTTTAATATAAAACACTCGTTTTCTAGAAACACCCCGCTCAACACGATTGTACTTAAATATATTTATAAAACAAAGTCATCAAGCTCGAGATCACCAATTTTGATACTTCAGACTGTATGTCACTTTATCATCCTCTAAACTTGCAGCAGTTTAGAGGACATTGGGGGTGAATATTAGCAAATTAACACGAATCATGGAATTATGCATAGAGATGCACATCCGTATTCAAACGGAAGTGTACAATTATTCAGTGATATGTACATACGTATTATGTTGCTAGATATGCGGATTGTTAATGTAAAAATTAACAATTGAATGCAAATTCCATAATAGGCCAAGTCGAGAACAAAGAATTTGGATGCTAGAGCGGAATTATAAAGGGCTTAAAATCAGACCTCAAGGGCATTTCGAGAGGGATTTTGATGAGCATAGACGCTCGACTCCCCGCTCTGCAGATAACCCTTCTTCCACGAGACCCAGCCTGGCGAGCACGATTGCTTGGCGACTGGTTGGGGACTTTGCTTCGGGAGAGTTCGTGGCGATCTCTTCAGACGGGTTACAGGGACATCGATACGCCGTGCATCAACAAGTAAGTGTCTTTGTTAGTGGATAAACTGGTAATCGCGTGTGTAGTCCGACTTAGGAGACGTTACTGTGTCTCAGTTAGACGTTGGTAAGAGTTTTCTTCTTGGCGATTTAAGCCAGACATCCACGCAGCTTAGAGGTCGCCTTTAACTCTCAACAACACCGCGACTGTTACTCTGCTCTGAAGAATCAGTCACATGGAGAAGAAAAACTCTCCACAGCGGCACGCACACACTGGCAAGAAGCGGTTCAATTGCTCTGTGTGTGTTAAGGAATTTGCATGGAAATCACATTTTCACAGTCACCAGAAAACACACTCGGGTGAGAAGCCATTCAATTGCGCTGTGTGCAGGAAGGCATTTGCACAGAAATCAGATCTTCACAGGCACCAGAAAACACACTCGGGCGAAAGCCGTTCAATTGCTCTGTGTGTGAGAAGTCATTTTCACTGAAATCAAATCTTCACACTCACCAGAAAACACACACGGTGAGAAGCCATTCAATTGCGCTGTGTGCAGGAAGGCATTTGCACGGAAATCAGATCTTCACAGGCACCAGAAAACACACACGGGCGAGAAGCCGTTTAATTGCTCTGTGTGTGGGAAGGCATTTTCACTGAAATCAAATCTTCACACTCACCAGAAAACACACTCGGGTGAGAAGCCATTCAATTGCGCTGTGTGCTGGAAGGCATTTGCACGGAAATCATCTTCACAGGCACCAGAAAACACACAAGGGCGAGAATCCATTCAATTGTTCTCCGTTGGAGAGGACACGGTCATCACCCCGAAACAAGCATGAGAAGATCAGCAAAAATAGGGAAGTGAAATCAAAAGGTGAAAACAAAGTGCTGCAATGAGTCCTGAAAAAAAGCATCTTTCGAACCTATGCAGGTGGATCCTGAGAGATGCATGGATGTAATGAGTCCTGACGACAATTCCTATTTCGACCCCATGCAGTTGGATCCTGCGAGATGGCTGGATGTACTGAGCCCTGACGACAATTCCTATTTCGACCCCATGCAGGTTGATAATGAGAAATGGCTGCTGGAGTGGCTGGATAATCAAAGTATTGAGAACTTCTGTTAAAGTCCTGGAATGTGCACGTTTGTTTCTCTGTTAGATCAATGTATTAGGTGCAATTGATAATATCAGTGATTTCCAGCACTACTCCAACCTAGTGTAATTATTTTAACAAAACCGTTTGATTGCTCTGTGTGTTGGAAGCATTTTCACAGTCAGTAACACTTCACAGGCATCATCAAACAAAGAGTAAAAATGTTGTCATGAGTCCTCAACGAAATTCCTCTTTCGACCCCATGCAGTTGCATCCTGAGATATGGCTTGATGTAGTGGAGTATTCGTGTCTCATATATATTTTTCGGTGATTTCTAGGACTTCAAGCTAGAGTGATGTTGTGAATGCTCTATAATGTGTTCAGATGAATGTCTTCCTTTAAGTTCCAGAAGTGTTCACGGATTTCAGAATGACAACAATTTTATACTTTGGACGAATGGCTTCAGTCGAAAAGGACGTCAAAGGGAAATCGACGTTTACGTGTTTGATTTTAAGAATATATTTTAACTGTTGAATTCCTATTGGGAAATAATTTGCCTAGTTCCTTTCCTGTTTGAGCATGCGTATTAATAAAGATTTCGATACGAGTATTAACGTGAGCTTTCTTGCAGATTAATAAAGACCTGTTTTTAAAGATGACTGATCGTACGTTATTGCTACCATAGTTTTCCTTTAAAAAAACACGGACGAGTAGACATACACACACGAGTGTGCATCCAAACACGACTGTATATACAGCGGTGTGCATTCACACACGAGTGTGCATGTGTTTCTACGCTGTTTTCATTCATTTCGCACCACGAGCGGGGAGTATCATCCTGTAGTTCCCTGTTGTGGTGGCGCATTCCTACCACGTTGCCCCTCAATTATTTGTACGACACAATATAAAAATAATTTTTGTTCCAATACATAATCATACACGAGTACACATACACTCTCATGTACACACACCCACACACGAGTGGACATACACAGCAGTGTAAGTACAAAGGGATTGCGTTCGACTACGCGAACAAATGGCAGAATTTCTTCTCACAGCTACTGATCTGGGTGTGCCGTCTTGTTTTAGGATTTGCCATTCCTGTTATTCATTTGTCGTGGTGTTTGTGTGGAATTCCGTATCTTGAGTGTTGAGGTTTATTCTAGACTTCGTCACGTTAAGGTGGTGCTTTGTAGTCCTATCGATTACTTGTTGATGTGTGTGATGTGCAGTGGTTGTGAGGTGTTTCAATTCCTGATTTTACTCGAGTGGTTAAGTGTCTTGTTGAGCTAAAGTTGGAGAAAATCTGTGATCACAACTTGCTCAATATTTTAAACATGTTCATTAATTTTCATCATTGTGTAATAAATTAATTCACTTCAAATAATAGGTTTCAGAGTGTGCATGGATGCACGTTCGTTGTTCCTGTGTTTGATGGCTTGGACTTCTGGACGAATGGCTTCAGTGTTAAAGGACGTCAAAGGGGAAATCGACGTTACGTTTTTGAATTTAAGAATCTGTCTTAACTGTTAAATTCCTATTGGGAAATAGCATGCGTATTAATAAAGATTTCGATACGAGTGTTAACGTGAGTTTTCTTGCAGATTAATAAAGACCTGTTTTTAAAGATGACTGATCGTCCCTTATTGCTACAATGTTCATAGCGAACACGTGTGGAGGCGAGTTTCAGGTGAAGCATCTCCATCACACAAGTTTACCCTTACCTGGCAGCATCGTGGCAGTCCGCTGGTCACACTCACTACGTCACACTCACGAGCTGTAGGGGCGGGGCTCTGTCTGCTCAGTGGCGCTGTTTTCATTCATTTAGCACCACGAGCGGGGAGTCTCATCCCTGTAGTTCCCTGTTGTAGTGGCGCATTCCTACCACGTTGCCCCTCAATTATTTCTACGACACAATATAAAAATAATTTGTTTGTTCCAATACATAATCATACACGAGTACACATACACTCTCATGTACACACACCCACACACGAGTGGACATACACAGCAGTGTAAGTACAAAGGGATTGCGTTCGACTACACGAACAAATGGCAGAATTTTTAATATAAAACACTCGTTTTCTAGAAACACCCCGCTCAACACGATTGTCCTTAAATATATTTATAAAACAAAGTCAGTACAGTATAAACTTGCACATCTTATTCCAAATCAATCTCGAGATCACCAATTTTGATACTTCAGACTGTATGTCACTTTATCATCCTCTAAACTTGCAGCAGTTTAGAGGACATTGGGGGTGAATATTAGCAAATTAACACGAATCATGGAATTATGCATGGAGATGCACATCCTTATTCAAACGGAAGTGTACAATTATTCAGTGATATGTACATACGTATTATGTTGCTAGATATGCGGATTGTTAATGTAAAAAATTAACAATTGAATGCAAAGTCCATAATAGGCCAAGTCGAGAACAAAGGATTTGGATGCTAGAGCGAAGTTATAAGGGGCTTAAAATCAGACCTCAAGGTCATTTCGAGAGGGATTTTGCTGAGCATAGACGCTCGACTCCCCGCTCTGCAGATAACCCTTCTTCCACGAGACCCAGCCTGGCGAGCACGATTGCTTGGCGACTGGTTGGCGACTTTGCTTCGGGAGAGTTCGTGGCGATCTCTTCAGACGGGTTACAGGGACATCGATACGCCGTGCATCAACAAGTAAGTGTCTTTGTTAGTGGATAAACTGGTAATCGCGTGTGTAGTCCGACTTACTGTGTCTCAGTTAGACGTTGTAAGAGTTTGCTTCTTGGCGATTTAAGCCAGACATCCACGCAGCTTAAAGGGTGCATTTTACTATAAAAAAACACCCGCGACTGTCACTGAAGAATCAGTCACATGGAGCAGATTACCTTCCCACAGCGCCACACACACACGGGTGAGAAGCCATTCAATTGCTCTGTGTGGGAAGTCATTTACAGATTCATCAACTCTTCGCAATCACCAAAACACACACACGACGAGAAGCCATTCAACTGTTCTGTGTGTGGGAAGGCATTTGCACGGAAATCAACTCTTAGCAGACACCAGAAAACACACTCGGGTGAGAAGCCATTCAATTGCGCTGTGTGCGATAAGGCATTTCACTGAAACAAAATCTTCACACTCACCAGAAAACACACTCGGGTGAGAAGCCATTCAATTGCGCTGTGTGTGGAAGGCATTTTCACTGAAACAAAATCTTCACAGTCACCAGAAAATACTGTTGTTAATTGTGTCGTGGTGTTTGTGTTGAATTCCGCGTCTTGAGTGTTGAGTTTATTCTAGACTTCGTTACGTTAAGGTGGTGCTTTGTAGTCCTATCGGATTACTTGTTGATGTGGTGTGATGTGCAGTAGTTGTGAGGCGGTTCAATTCCTGATTTTACTCTAGTGGTTAAGTGGTCTTGTTGAGCTGAAGTTGGAGAAAGTCTGTGACCACAACTTTGCTCAATATTTTAAACATGTTCTTTAATTTTCATGATTGTGTAATAAATTAATTAACTTCAAATAATAAGTTTCAGAGTGTGCGTGGATTGCACGTTCGTTATTCCTGTGTTTGATGGCTTGGACTTCTGGACGAATGGCTTCAGTCGAAAAGGACGTCAACGGGGAAATCGACGTTTACGTGTTTGATTTTAAGAATATCTTTTAACTGTTGAATTCCTATTGGGAAATAATTTGCCGAGTTCCTTTCCTGTTTGAGCATGCGTGTTAATAAAGATTTCTATACGAGTATTAACGAGAGTTTCCTTGCAGATTAATAATGTCCTGATTTGTTTTTAAAAATGACTGATCGTACGTTATTGCTACCATATTTTCCTTTAAAAAAACACGGACGAGTAGACATACACACACGAGTGTGCATCCAAACACGACTGCATATACATCGGTGTGCATTCACACGCGAGTGGCATGTGTTTCTACGAGTTTTAACGTTAATATACTTGCAGAACAATAAAGACCTGATATGTTAAAAATTACTGATCTTCCCTTATTGCTACAATGTTCATAGCGAACACGTGTGGAGGCGAGTTTCAGGTGAAGCATTGTTCAAGTGCGCAGCTGCGTGGTCAACACATCTATGCTTCTATATAAGGAACAAAACAGTGAGACTTCCCAAATCTGGCTGTCGACTGATGAGGCTAGTTTTAATTACAGACGAAACGTCGTACTCAGATTGTAAATGTTGTGGCTTGGCTCTCCAACACACCGTGTGCTGTACTAGTGACAAATCTGCATGTTCTGTTTACGTGACAATCCTACTAGTTGGCTTGTCGGGTGGTGTCGGGTTTTAACGACACATTTATATATTTAAGCGATCTAACCCAAAAAACCTTTAATATGGACTGATAATAAACCATGCTTACAAGCTAAACCATTCAGATGATCATTCAAAGTTCATGGCAGAATTATAATATAAAACACTCGTTTTCTAGAAGCACCCCGCTCAACACGATTGTCCTTAAATATATTTATAAAACAAAGTCAGTACAGTATAAACTTGCACATCTTATTCCAAATCAAGCTCGAGATCACCAATTTTGATACTTCAGACTGTATGTCACTTTATCATCCTCTAAACTTGCAGCAGTTTAGAGGACATTGGGGGGTGAATATTAGAAATTAACACGAAGCACGGAATTATGCATGGAGATGCACATCCTTATTCAAACGGAAGTGTACAATTATGCAGTGAATGTATTATGTTGCTAGATATGCGGATTGTTAATGTAAAAATTAACAATTGAATGCAAAGTCCATGATAGGCCAAGTTGAGAACAAAGGATTTGGATGCTAGAGCGAAGTTATAAGGGGCTTAAAATCAGACCTCAAGGTCATTTCGAGAGGGATTTTGCTGAGGCATAGACGCTCGACTCCCCGCTCTGCAGATAACCCTTCTTCCACGAGACCCAGCCTGGCGAGCACGATTGCTTGGCGACTGGTTGGCGACTTCGCTTCGGGAGAGTTCGTGGCGATCTCTTCAGACGGGTTACAGGGACATCGATACGCCGTGCATCAACACTTACGAGACGTTACGTTGTCTCAGTTAGACGTTGGTAAGAGTTTGCTTCTTGGCGATTTGAGCCAGACATCCACGCAGCTTAGAGGTGCCTTTAACTCTCAACAACACCCGCGACTGTTACTCTGCTCTGAAGAATCAGTCACATGGAGCGGAAAAACTCTCCACAGCGGCCACGCACACACGGGCGAGAAGCGGTTCAATTGCTTCTGTTGTGGGAAGGCATTTGCACGAAATCAAATCTTCACAATCACCAGAAAACACACCGGGCGAGAAGCCGTTCAATTGCTCTGTGTGTGGAAGGCATTTGCACGATAATCAATCTTAACAGTCACCAGAAAACACACACGGGCGAGAAGCCATTCAATTGCTCTGTGTGTGGAAGTCATTTGCACGAAATCAAATCTTCACACTCACCAGAAAACACACACGGGTGAGAAGCCATTCAATTGCTCTGTGTGTGGAAGTCATTTGCAAATCAATCTTCACATCACCAAAAACACACACGGGCGAGAAGCCATTCAATTGCTCTGTGTTGGAAGTCATTTTCACGTAAATCAAATCTTTATAGTCACCAAAAACACACTCGGGTGAGAAGCCGTTCAATTGCGCTGTGTGCTGGAAGCATTTGCACGGAAATCAGATCTTCACAGGCACCAGAAACACACACGGCGAGAAGCCATTCAATTGTTCTCCGTTGGAGAGGACACGGTCATCACCCCGAAACAAGCATGAGAAGATCAGCAATGAAAAAGTGAAATCAAAAGGTGAAAACAAAGTGCTGCAATGAGTCCTAAAAAAATGCATCTTTCGAACCTATGCAGGTGGATCCTGAGAGATGCGTGGATGTAGTGGATGTAATAAGTCCTGAGACAATTCCTTTCGACCCCATGCAGTTGGATCCTGCGAGATGGCTGGATGTACTGAGCCCTGACGCCAATTCCTTTTTCGACCCCATGCAGGTTGATAATGAGAAATGGCTGCTGGAGTGGCTGGATAATCAAAGTATTGAGTACTTCTGTTAAAGTCCTGGAATGTGCACGTTTGTGTCTCTGTTAGATCAATTATTAGGTGCAATTGATTATATCAGTGATTTCCAGCACTACTCCAACTAGTGTAATTATTTTAACAAATCTGTTTGATTGCTCTGTGTGTTGGAAGCATTTTCACGGTCAGCAACACTTCACAGGCATCATCAAACAAAGAGTAAAAATGTTGTCATGAGTCCTCAACGAAATTCCTCTTTCGACCCCATGCAGTTGCATCCTGATAGATGGCTTGATGTAGTGGAGTGGCTGGAGAGTCATATTCGTGTCTCTTATATATTTTTTCGGTGATTTCTAGGACTTCAAGCTAGAGTGCTGTTGTGAATGCTCTACATTGTGTTCAGATAAAAGTGTTCCTGATAAGTTCCAGAAGTGTTCACATATTTCAAGATGACAACAATTTTATGCTTCGATAGATACATTGCTTCGTCTCGTAGTTGGATCATTCTCTGTTAAATGTGTGGTGTTTATGGTAGAAGTTGCCATGTGTTGTCATCTTCTCACAGCTCCTGATCTGGGTGTGCCGTCTTGTTTTAGGATTTGCCCATTCCTGTTATTCATTGTGTCGTGGTGTTTTGTGATTTCCGTGTCTTGAGTGTTGAGGTTTATTCTAGACTTCGTCACGTTAAGGTGGTGCTTTGTAGTCCGATCGGATTACTTGTTGATGTGGTGTGATGTGCAGTGGTTGTGAGGTGGTTCAATTCCTGATTTTACTCTCGTGGTTAAGTGGTCTTGTTGAGCTAAAGTTGGAGAAAGTCTGTGATCACAACTTTGCTCAATATTTTAAACATGTTCATTAATTTTTATCATTGTGTAATAAATAATTAAACGTCGTATGCTATTATTTAATTTATTATTTTTTCTTTATACGTGACTTTACCGAAAGAACCAAAGAATAATTCCTGCAGTCACGAAAGCTCCAAAGTTAAAATTAATTCACTTCAAATAATAGTTTCAGAGTGTGCGTGGATTGCACGTTCGTTGTTCCTGTGTTTGATGGCTTTGGACGAATGGCTTCAGTGTAAAAGGACGTCAAAGGGAAATCGACGTCTACTTGTTTGATTTTAAGAATCTGTTTTAACTGTTGAATTCCTATTGGGAAATAGCATGCGTATTAATAAAGAGTTCGATACGAGTATTAACGTGAGTTTTCTTGCAGATTAATAAAGACCTGATTTGTTTTTAAAGATGACTGATCGTACGTTATTGCTACCATATCCTTCCCTAAAAAAACGGACGAGAAGACATACACACACGAGTGTGCATCCAAACGCGACTGTTTCACACACGAGTGTGCATGTGTTTCTACGAGTTTTAATTTTAATATACTTGAAGAACAATAAAGACCTGCTATGTTAAAGATGATCGTCCCTTATTGCTACATGACAACCCTTACTAGTTGGCTTTGTCGGGTGGTGGCGGGTTTCAAATACACATTTGTATATTTAAGCGATCTAACCCAAAAAACCTTTAACATGAACATTATAATAAACCACGCTTACAAGCTAAACCATTCGGATGATTATTCAAAGTTCATGGCAGAATTTTTAATATAAAACACTCGTTTTCTAGAAACACCCCGCTCAACACGATTGTCCTTAAATATATTTATAAAACAAAGTCAGTACAGTATAAACTTGCACATCTTATTCCAAATCAATCTCGAGATCACCAATTTTGATACTTCAGACTGTATGTCACTTTATCATCCTCTAAACTTGCAGCAGTTTAGAGGACATTGGGGGGTGAATATTAGCAAATTAACACGAATCATGGAATTATGCATGGAGATGCACATCCTTATTCAAACGGAAGTGTACAATTATGCAGTGAGATGTACATATGTATTATGTTGCTAGATATGCGGATTGTTAATGCAAAAAATTACAATTGAATGCAAAGTCCATGATAGACCAAGTCGAGAACAAAGGATTTGGATGCTAGAGCGAAGATATAAGGGGCTTAAAATCAGACCTCAAGGTCATTTCGAGAGGGATTTTGCTGAGGATAGACGCTCGACTCCTCGCTCTGCAGATAACCCTTCTTCCACGAGACCCAGCCTGGCGAGCACGATTGCTTGGCGACTGGTTGGCGACTTCGCTTCGGGAGAGTTCGTGGCGATCTCTTCAGACGGGTTACAGGGACATCGATACGCCGTGCATCACAAGTAAGTGTCTTTGTTAGTGGATAAACTGGTAATCGCGTGTGTAGTCCGACTTACTGTGTATCGGTTAGACGTTAGTGAGAGTTGCTTCTTGGCGATTTAAGCCAGACATCCACGCAGCTTAGAGGGTGCCTTTAACTCTCAACAACACCGCGACAGTTTCTCTGCTCTGAAGAATCAGTCACATGGAGCAGAAAAACTCTCCACAGCGCCACGCACACACGGCAAGAAGCCGGTTCAATTGCTCTGTTTGTGTGAAGGCATTTGCACGTAAACAATCTTCACAGGCACCAGAAAACACACACGGGCGAGAAGCCGTTCAATTGCTCTGTTTGTGAGAAGTCATTTTCACGAAATCAAATCTTCACACGTCACCAGAAAACACACTCGGGCGAGAAGCCGTTCAATTGCTCTGTGTGTGAGAAGTCATTTTCACCGTAAAAAGCAAATCTTTCACATTCACCAAAAAACACACACTCGGGTGAGAAGCCATTCAATTGCTCTGTGTGCTGGGAAGGCATTTGCACGGAAATCAATCTTCACATCACCAAAAACACACACGGGCGAGAAGCCGTTCAATTGTTCTCCGTTGGAAGGACACGGTCATCACCCCGAAACAAGCATGAGAAGATCAGCAATAATAGGGAAGTGAAAACAAAAGGTGAAATACAAAGTGCTGCAATGAGTCCTGAAAAAAATGCATCTTCGAACCTATGCAGGTGGATTCTGAGAGATGCGTGGATGTAGTGGATGTAATGAGTCCTGACGACAATTCCTATTTCGACCCCATGCAGTTGGATCCTGCGAGATGGCTGGATGTACTGAGCCCTGACGCCAATTCTTTTTTCGACCCCATGCAGGTTGATAATGAGAAATGGCTGCTGGAGTGGCTGGATAATCAAAGTATTGAGTACTTCTGTTAAAGTCCTGGAATGTGCACGTTTGTGTCTCTGTTAGATCAATGTATTAGGTGCAATTGATTATATCAGTGATTTCCAGCACTACTCCAAGCTAGTGTAATTATTTTAATAAATCTGTTTGATTGCTCTGTGTGTTGGAAGCATTTTCACGGTCAGCAACACTTCACAGGCATCATCAAACAAAGAGTAAAAATGTTGTCATGAGTCCTAAACGAAATTCCTCTTTCGACCCCATGCAGTTGCATCCTGAGAGATGGCTTGATGTAGTGGAGTGCTGGAGAGTGATATTTTTCTCTCTTATATATTTTTTCGGTGATTTCTAGGACTTCAAGCTAGAGTGATGTTGTGAATGCTCTACATTGTGTTCAGATAAAAGTGTTCCTGATAAGTTCCAGAAGTGTTCACATATTTCAAGATGACAACAATTTTATACTTCGATACATTGCTTCGTCTCGTAGTTAGATCATTGTCTCTGTTAAATGTGTGGTGTTTATGGTAGAAGTTGCCATGTGTTGTCATCTTCTCACAGCTACTGATCTGGGTGTGCCGTCTTGTTTTAGGATTTGCCCATTCCTGTTATTCATTTTGTCGTGGTGTTTTGTTGAATTCCGTGTCTTGAGTGTTGAGGTTTATTCTAGACTTCGTCACGTTAAGGTGGTGCTTTGTCGTCCGATCGGATTACTTGTTGATGTGGTGTGATGTGCAGTGGTTGTGAGGTGGTTCAATTCCTGATTTTACTCTCGTGGTTAAGTGGTCTTGTTGAGCTAAAGTTGGAGAAAGTCTGTGATCACAACTTTGCTCAATATTTTAAACATGTTCATTAATTTTTATCATTGTGTAATAAATTAATTAAACGTCGTATGCTATTATTTAATTTATTATTTTTTCTTTATACGTGACTTTACCGAAAGAACCAAAGAATAATTCCTGCAGTCACGAAAGCTCCAAAGTTAAAATTAATTCACTTCAAATAATACGTTTCAGAGTGTGCGTGGATTGCACGTTCGTTGTTCCTGTGTTTGATGGCTTTGACGAATGGCTTCAGTGTAAAAGGACGTCAAAGGGGAAATCGACGTCTCCTTGTTTGATTTTAAGAATCTGTTTTAACTGTTGAATTCCTATTGGGAAATAGCATGCGTATTCATAAAGAGTTCGATACGAGTATTAACGTGAGTTTTCTTGCAGATTAATAAAGACCTGATTTGTTTTTAAAGATGACTGATCGTACGTTATTGCTACCATATCCTTCCCTAAAAAAACGGACGAGAAGACATACACACACGAGTGTGCATCCAAACGCGACTGTTTCACACACGAGTGTGCATGTGTTTCTACGAGTTTTAATGTTAATATACTTGAAGAACAATAAAGACCTGCTATGTTAAAGATGATCGTCCCTTATTGCTACATGACAACCCTTACTAGTTGGCTTTGTCGGGTGGTGGCGGGTTTCAAATACACATTTGTATATTTAAGCGATCTAACCCAAAAAACCTTTAACATGAACATTATAATAAACCACGCTTACAAGCTAAACCATTCGGATGATTATTCAAAGTTCATGGCAGAATTTTTAATATAAAACACTCGTTTTCTAGAAACACCCCGCTCAACACGATTGTCCTTAAATATATTTATAAAACAAAGTCAGTACAGTATAAACTTGCACATCTTATTCCAAATCAATCTCGAGATCACCAATTTTGATACTTCAGACTGTATGTCACTTTATCATCCTCTAAACTTGCAGCAGTTTAGAGGACATTGGGGGGTGAATATTAGCAAATTAACACGAATCATGGAATTATGCATGGAGATGCACATCCTTATTCAAACGGAAGTGTACAATTATGCAGTGAGATGTACATATGTATTATGTTGCTAGATATGCGGATTGTTAATGCAAAAAATTACAATTGAATGCAAAGTCCATGATAGACCAAGTCGAGAACAAAGGATTTGGATGCTAGAGCGAAGTTATAAGGGGCTTAAAATCAGACCTCAAGGTCATTTCGAGAGGGATTTTGCTGAGGATAGACGCTCGACTCCTCGCTCTGCAGATAACCCTTCTTCCACGAGACCCAGCCTGGCGAGCACGATTGCTTGGCGACTGGTTGGCGACTTTGCTTCGGGAGAGTTCGTGGCGATCTCTTCAGACGGGTTACAGGGACATCGATACGCCGTGCATCAACAAGTAAGTGTCTTTGTTAGTGGATAAACTGGTAATCGCGTGTGTAGTCCGACTTACTGTGTATCGGTTAGACGTTGGTAAGAGTTGCTTCTTGGCGATTTGAGCCAGACATCCACGCAGCTTAGAGGGTGCCTTTAACTCTCAACAACACCCGCGACAGTTTCTCTGCTCTGAAGAATCAGTCACATGGAGCAGAAAAACTCTCCACAGCGCCACACACACACGGGTAAGAAGCCATTCAATTGCTCTGTGTGTGAAGGCATTTGCCGTAAAGCAAATCTTCACAGTCACCAGAAAACACACTCGGGCGAAACCTTCAATTGCTCTGTTTGTGAGAAGTCATTTTCACGGAAATCAAATCTTCACAGTCACCAGAAAACACACTCGGGTAAGAAGCCATTCAAATGCTCTGTTGTGAGAAGGCATTTGCCCGTAAACAGACTTCACATTCACCAAAAACACACACGGGCGAGAAGCCGTTCATTGCTCTGTGTGTGGAAGTCATTTTCAGATAAATCAACTCTTAACCTCACCAGAAAACACACACGGGCGAGAAGCCGTTCAATTGCTCTGTGTGTGAGAAGTCATTTTACAGAAATCAAATCTTTACAGTCACCAGAAAACACACACGGGCGAGAAGCCATTCAATTGCTCTGTGTGTGAGAAGACATTTTCACGAAATCACATCTTTACAGTCACCAGAAAACACACACGGCGAGAAGCCGTTCAATTGCTCTGTGTGTGGTAAGGCATTTGCATGGAAATCAAATCTTCACAGTCACCAGAAAACACACACGGGCGAGAAGCCATTCAAGTGTTCTCCGTTGGAAATGACACGGTCATCAACCCGAAACAAGCATGAGAAGATCCGCAATGATAGGGAAGTGAAATCAAAAGGTGAAATACAAAGTGCTGCAATGAGTCCTGAAAAAAATGCATCTTTCGAACCTATGCAGGTGGATCCTGAGAGATGCGTGGATGTAGTGGATGTAATGAGTCCTGACGACAATTCCTATTTCGACCCCATGCAGGTTGATAATGAGAAATGGCTGCTGGAGTGGCTGGATAATCAAAGTATGGAGTACTTCTGTTAACTGTTGAAGTCTTGGAATGTGCATGTTTGTGTATCAATGTATTACAATGTGTTCAGATACAAGTGTTCCTGATAAGTTCCAGAAGTGTTCACTTATTTCAGGATGACAACAATTTTATACTTCGATAGATACATTGCTTCGTCTCGTAGTTGGATCATCAGCTCTGTTAAATGTTTGGTGTTTATGGTAGAAGTTGCCATGTGTTGTCATCTTCTCACAGCTACTGATCTGGGTGTGCCGTCTTGTTTTAGGATTTGCCCATTCCTGTTATTCATTTTGTCATGGTGTTTATGTTGAATTCCGTGTCTTGAGTGTTGAGGTTTATTCTAGACTTCGTCACGTTAAGGTGGTGCTTTGTCGTCCGATCGGATTACTTGTTGATGTGGTGTGATGTGCAGTGGTTGTGAGGTGGTTCAATTCCTGATTTTACTCTCGTGGTTAAGTGGTCTTTTTGAGCTAAAGTTGGAGAAAGTCTGTGACCACAACTTTGCTCAATATTTTAAACATGTTCTTTAATTTTCATCATTGTGTAATAAATTAATTAACTTCAAATAATAGGTTTCAGAGTGTGCGTGGATTGCACGTTCGTTGTTCCTGTGTTTGATGGCTTGGACTTCTGGACGAATGGCTTCAGTGGAAAAGGACGTCAAAGGGGAAATCGACGTTTACGTTTTTGATTTTAAGAATATATTTTAACTGTTGAATTCCTATTGGGAAATAATTTGCCTTGTTCCTTTCCTGTTTGAGCATGCGTATTAATAAAGATTTCGATACGAGTATTAACGTGAGTTTTCTTGCAGATTAATAAAGACCTGATTTGTTTTTAAAGATGACTGATCTACGTTATTGCTACCATAGTTTTCCTTTAAAAAAATACACGGGCGAGTAGACATACACACACGAGTGTGCATCCAAACACGACTGTATATACAGCGTTGTGCATTCACACACGAGTGTGCATGTGTTTCTACGAGTCTTAACGTTAATATACTTGCAGAACAATAAAGACCTGATAATTTAAAGATGACTGATCGTCCCTTATTGCTACATATTTAATGAGTGTATTGAAGTCATGGGTGTAGTTTATTTGCATGAAGTCGTTTTCAAGTTCATACTTCCATTTGCTTGCCATTGCTACGACACACTGGTTCGGATTATTCTTCCCATTTATGAAATCTCGCTCTAATCATTATCTTCATAAACTTATTTGCATTTAATTGCTATTCACTGTACTAAAGCTCCTAATATCTAGCAACATACCTAAGCTCATATGGGCATTGTGCTTAAGCCGAAGTAAGAATATGCTGAATCATCGTTCGCTTCCGTTTGAATAGGGATGGGCATCTCCTTGAATAAGTATGTGCATGTTGTTAGTTTGCACATTTACAATGGCCTGTAAACTGTGATCAATTTATCGACTTTATCTGTGAAAATAAGTATAAAATGTTGCAATGCTGATGGAGATATACTAAGAGGTGCATGCTTTATAGCGTGGTGACTTGATTTTATGGATATTTTTAAGGACTATTGTTGATGGTGTGTCTAAACAACGAGGGTTATTTGTTATATTCGATCAATTAAAATGGTTACAATTGCTCTGGATACCCATCTGGATGGTATAGTTTGCAAGTGTTGTTTATTATTATAACCATTATCAGTCTATAGCAGTGTGTATTTACACTGATGTGTATGTACAGTGATGTGTGTGTTTTTATTTACCACGTGTTCTCACGGTAAGTGCATTGAATGTGGAGGGGTTACCAGCCCCTCGCAACAGTCCGGAGACCTCGTGGGCCTCTGTGATGTCTATGAGCCTTCCCTCTCGGACATTGCTCACATTGACCACAGCTTTACCGCTCTGCACCGCTGATGAGGTAGGGGGTTGTTTTTACAGAACTTTACTCGTGGGCAGGGGAATGCCAAACAACAGGGAGTGTGGCTCTTCTTTTGAACAAAATAATGAAGGGGCATGGAACCGTGGCGGTGAGCTGTAGGAAGCTGTATGCCCCACGCGTGGAGTGGTGATTGTTCCTGCCTGCACTGAAGGTTAACATCAGTGTCGGGATGCGGGCAAGGCCGATTAGTCATATGCCTTTCATAATATCCCATATTATAACCATACTGCTCGAATGAATACGAACTGCGGGCTGCGGGATTTGAATTGCATTATAATCACTCGTATCACATTGTGGTCGTTATTAGATTCACACAATCCACTGCTGGATCTGCCCTCTCAATGGATTCGAGAGTAGGATGGCGACAGCGCCGCAGCTGGATGCAGTCCCGGATCGCTCTCACAGTTTATCAACCGTAACCACACCTCGTACCTTACCCACTTCCTTCTTCACTCACCACCGCTCTTCTTACTTTCATCTTCTATCATATAATTTATTTTATTATTTTCCATTATTACTTTGGCGTCGCCCGAGTTTTGGGTGGCGGCAGATCCCTGCACCCAACCCCGCCAGCCTCCGTGTTCACTGCACACGCCCCGCGGCGCGACAACAGCTGACAAATGCCGGCTGCTGCAGTGTCACACAACCCGCCTAAACTGCCGCATCGCACAGAAGATTGTATAAATAATAAATAGTATAAAAGTGTAATGTTTAATATAATGTATAAGGTAATAAAGTAATTGTATAGTGAATATACAGCAGTGTGGTATACTGTAGAGTGGGTAGAATAATACATAGTGTAATATTATAATGTATAGTCTAAGGTAGAAATTATAATATAAAAACTCGTTTTCCAGAAGCACCCCGCTCATGACGATTGTCCTTAAATATATTTATGAAACAAAGTCAGTAAGTATAAACTTGCACATCGTATTCCAAATCAAGCTCGAGATCACCAATTTTGATATTTCAGGCTGTATGTCGCTTTATAATCCTCTAAACTTGCATCAGTTTAGAGGACATTGGGGGTGAATATTAGCAAATTAACACGAATCATGGAATTATGCAGGGAGATGCACATCCTTATTCAAACGGAAGTGTACAATTATGCAGTGAGATGTACATACGTATTATGTTGCTAGATATGCGGATTGTTAATGTAAAATTACAATTGAATGCAAAGTCCATAATAGGCCAAGTCGAGAACAAAGGATTTGGATGCTAGAGCGAAGTTATAAGGGGCTTAAAATCAGACCTCAGGTCATTTCGAGACGGATTTTGCTGAGGATAGACGCTTGACTCCTCGCTCTGCAGATAACCCTTCTTCCACGAGACCCAGCCTGGCGAGCACGATTGCTTGGCGACTGGTTGGCGACTTCGCTTCGGGAGAGTTCGTGGCAATCTCTTCAGACGGGTTACAGGGACATCGATACGACGTGCATCCACAAGTAAGTGTCTTTGTTAGTGGATAAACTGGTAATTGCGTGTGTAGTCCGACTTACGAGACGTTACTGTGTCTCAGTTAGACGTTGGTAAGAGTTTGCTTCCTGGCTATTTGAGCCAGACATCCACGCAGCTTAGAGGGCGCCTTTTGCTCTCAACAACATCCGCGACAGTTTCTCTGCTCTGAAGAATGGAGCAGAAAAACTCTCCACAGCGCCACGCACACACGGGTAAGAAGCATTCAATTGCTCTGTTTGTGTGAAGGCATTTGCACGGAAAGCAGATCTTCACAGTCACCAGAACACACACACGGCGAGAAGCCATTCAAGTGCTCTCTTTGTGGGAAGGCATTTGCACAGTCGGCAACACTGAACAATCACCAGAAAATACACACGGGCGGAAGCCTTTCAATTGCTCCGTGTGGGAAGGCGTTTTCGCGGAAATCAACTCTTAACAGACACCAGAAAACACACAAGGGCGAGAAGCCATTCAATTGTTCTCCGTTGGAGAGGACACCGGTCATCACTCCGAAACAAGCATGAGAAGATTCACAATGAAAGGGAAGTGAAATCAAAAGGTGAAACACAAAGTGCTCCAATGAGTCCTGAAAAAATGCATCTTTCGAACCTATGCAGGAGGATCCTGAGAGATGCGTGGATGTAGTGGATGTAATGAGTCCTGACGACAATTCCTTTTCGACCCATGCAGTTGGATCCTGCGAGATGGCTGGATGTACTGAGCCCTGACGCCAATTTTTTTTCGACCCCATGCAGGTTGATAATGAGAAATGGCTGCTGGAGTGGCTGGATAATCAAAGTACTGAGTACTTCTGTTAAAGTCCTGGAATGTGCAAGTTTGTGTCTCTGTTAGATCAATGTATTAGGTGCAATTGATTATATCAGTGATTTCCAGCACTACTCCAAGCTAGTGTAATTATTTTAATAAATCTGTTTGATTGCTCTGTGTGTTGGAAGCATTTTCACGATCAGCAACACTTCACAGGCATCATCAAACAAAGAGTACAAATTTTGTCATGAGTCCTAAACGAAATTCCTCTTTCGACCCCATGCAGTTGCATCCTGAGAGATGGCTTGATGTAGTGGAGTAGCTGGAGAGTCATATTCTTCTCTCTTATATATATTTTTCGGTGATTTCTAGGACTTCAAGCTAGAGTGCTGTTGTGAATGCTCTACATTGTGTTCAGATAAAAGTGTTCCTGATAAGTTCCAGAAGTGTTCACATATTTCAAGATGACAACAATTTTATGGTTCGATACATTGCTTCGTCTCGTAGTTGGATCATTGTCTCTGTTAAATGTGTGGTGTTTATGGTAGAAGTTGCCATGTGTTGTCATTTTCTCACAGCTCCTGATCTGGGTGTGCCGTCTTGTTTTAGGATTTGCCCATTCCTGTTATTCATTGTGTCGTGGTGTTTTGTGATTTCCCGTGTCTTGAGTGTTGGGGTTTATTCTAGACTTCGTCACGTTAAGGTGGTGCTTTGTAGTCCTATCGGATTAACTTGTTGATGTGTGTGATGTGCAGTGGGTGTGAGGTGGTTCAATTCCGGATTTTACTCCAGTGGTTAAGTGGTCTTGTTGAGCTGGAGTTGGAGAAAGTCTGTGACCACAACTTTGCTCAATATTTTA
>NW_024705908.1:0-20081 GCF_018977255.1 Callorhinchus milii | reverse complement strand
CGCATGCAAAAAGGGGGGGGGAAATGTTTGTAGTGTACTTGAACGTGCAGTCTCGCTCGCTCACGTACCCCACAATCCCAGGGTCTGACATCCTGTGAACCCCCCCACCCCACCCCCCACCACCTTGCCGGCCCCATCACCGACAGCCAGGCCTTCAAACTTCTCTGCCCCCACCCTCTGGACCTCCATTCCCACAGTCCCTCCCCCTCGCTCGCCCCCTCCCTCCCTCACCTCTTTCAAGGCCCGTCTCAAGACCCTCCTCTACAACCAACCACACCTTCGGTCACCCCCCTCCCCTCCTACCCTCCCTACCCCCACTCTCCTACCCCCACCTTCCCCGCTCTCCACCCCATCCTGATCCCAACCCTCATCTCGGGTCCAAACCCGACTGTCCAGCGCCCTGGGATGTCCTCCCAACTGAGTTGCAGGCAAACTGTCAAATCTGATTTAATCAATAATCTTTACGTGTTTGGCCGTGTTTAATAGGAGTAAAGTAATCAAAGTGCTTTTAATAATATTCCTGGCATTTGACCCAGCGGCGAGACGTTTCAAAGCGCTTCACAGGATACACCGTCAAGTGCAGTGACTGTATGTTTTGTGGGCGAAATGCAGCAGCTAATTGCGCCCAGCGACGTCCCCACAAACAGCCGTGGGTTGCTAACTAATCCACGACTATTTTATTGCTAGGTAAAGAGAGGCGTGTGTTTGTGTCTGTGTGTGTCTGCGTGTGTGTGTGCGTGTCTGTGTGCATGTGTGGGGGGGCGGGGGAGGAGACGGGGGAGTAAGGAAATTTGCCCGAGGTTTCGTCCTGACCTGACCCGCCCGGGAATCAAACCCGGATCCTCTGGCTTGTGAGGCGAGGGGTCTAACCCCTGAGCTACAGGGGCTGTGGGGTGGGGGCGAGGGGTCTAACCCCTGAGCTACAGGGGCTGTGGGTGCGAGGGGAGGGGTCTAACCCCTGAGCTACAGGGGCTGTGGGGTGCGAGGCGAGGGGTCTAACCCCTGAGCTACAGGGGCTGTGGGGTGCGAGGCGAGGGGTCTAACCCCTGAGCCACAGGGGCTGTGGGGTGCGAGGCGAGGAGTCTCACCCCTGAGCTACAGGGGCTGTGGGGTGCGAGGGGAGGGGTCTAACCCCTGAGCCACAGGGGCTGTGGGGTGCGAGGCGAGGGGTCTAACCCCTGAGCTACAGGGGCTGTGGGGTGCGAGGGAGGGGTCTAACCCTGAGCCACAGGGGCTGTGGGGTGCGAGGCGAGGGGTCTAACCCGAGCTACAGGGGCTGTGGGGTGCGAGGGGAGGGGTCTAACCCCTGAGCCACAGGGAGACTCTTAAGTAATCCACGTGGTGTTAATAATCGGTTGCATTGGTTGTAGCTTTACCATATCGTTGAGACGTCTAAAAGCACTTCATGGAACATACTGTAAAGGGAATTGATTCTCTTCCCACCTCGTATTTTGTGGGCGAAACGCGGCAGCCAATTGCAGAGTAGCCCCCGTCCCCCCTCTCACCCCCCCCCCCCGGAGGGCTTGACAGTGGGGGGAGCAGGACTCCGAGCCGGGGGTGGAGGGAGGGAGGTGGGGGGGTGGTGACCGTAGGCACTGGTCGAAGAGGAAGGTCTTCAGTGCGAAGGAGGGAGGGGGCGAAGCGGAGGGAGGGACAGAGTGATAGACTTTCGGGGCGTAGTGGCTGAAAGTGCGGCACTGACGGTGGAGCCGGGAGGGCACGTGTAGGGGGGGGGGGGGACAGGAGCCAGTCAAACAGGGGCAGCGGGGAGTGGGTTGAGGGGGGAAAGGGGGGGAACCTGGAACCTTCTGACTCGAGAGGCGAGAGCGCGACTGACTGGGGAACACGGGCTGACGCTACCTGCTTCATCATAGAAGTAGTGGACGGCCCCCTCTGAGGTGTCGTCGAAGGTGGAGGCTTCGTGTACCGGACCCCGGGGCAAAAGCAGCGAGCTGGCAAACTGCAGGGCGGCCGGCAGGGTGTGTGTGCGCGACTGAGAGGCAGCTCGGGTACGCTGGATATCCTGCAGGCTGTGGGTGGGGGGGTGGGGGGGTCAGAGGGGGGCAGACGGGGAGGGGAGAGAGTGGGGGAAGATTGGGGAGAGAGAGAGGGGAGGGAGGGGAAGAGAGAGAGAACATGTGGGATAATGGGGGAGAGTGTGGGGAAGGTGGGAGAGAGAGAGAGAGGGGGAAAGGTGGGAGAGAGATAGAAAGAGGGGAGAGAAAGAGGGGGAGAGATAGAGGGAGGGGGGAGGGAGAGAGAAAGCATGTGGGATAATGGGGGAGGTGGGGAGAGAGGGGAAGAGAGAGGGGAGAGGGAGGGATGGAGAGAGAGGGAGGGGAACAAGAGGGGAGAGAGGGAGGGGGAGTGTGAGTGGGTGGGGGGGAAGAGATGGGGGAAAGAGAGAGGGAGAGAAAATAACGGGCGTTTAAAAAAAACACACAGGAGTGGCTTCTCCTCAATCGCACGACAGGTTCAGATGCGGGAAAAAACATTTGATCTTCGCAGAATCCCTGATTGATTATCTCCCCCACCCCCCACTCCCCCACACACCCCCCCCCCCCCCCCCCCGACCACCACACACACACACACCGTCCCCCAATCTGACTGAGGTGATATCAATTGGGTTTAATGTTTGCGGTTTAAATCTACATAAAGTCAAACTCTAGAATAATCCCAGTGGGTGACCCGGAGCCTCATCGCGGCTTCGAGACGCCTCAAAGCGCTTCACGGGACACACTGTAAAGTGTAGTGACTGTGTGTTTTGGGGGCCAATCGCGGCAGCCGATCGCGCTCAGCGACGTCCCCACAAACAGCCGCCGGGGGTTGAAGTGACCGAATTATTATTGTTTTGAAGGGAAAGTGATCCCCCAATCGCTGACAAGCGACTGACTGCCGGGGACACAGGCGCGTGTGTGTGTGTGGGGGTCTGTGTGTGTGTGTGTGTGTGTGTGTGGGGGGGTCGGGGTCTGTGTGTGTGTCTGTGTGTGGGGGTCCATGTGTGTGTGTGTGTGTCTGTGTGTGTGTGTGTGTGTGTCGGGAGGACGTCCCAAGGCCCCGGTCTCAAAGTGCTTCGCGGGATATTACCATAAAGTGTAGTGACTGTGTGTTTTGTGGGGGGGAGGGGGAGGAAACTTGCCCGAGGTTTCGCCCTGTCCTGACCCGCCCGGGAATCACACCCGGGTCCTCTGGCTTGCGAGGCGAGGGGTCTAATCCCTGAGCTACAGGACGCACACACGGACAGACACACAGACACTCACCGCGCGCACACACACCACATACACACACACACTCACCACATACGCGGCTAGACACACACAAACACGCCCTTGGGTACGTACCTGGGTGGGGAGCCCATGATGGAGGGGGGTGGCGTGGGATTGCTGCCTGCGTTATGCCTCCGTCTCATGGCCTGCGTTCTCTTCACGCTGCTCCCACTGCGCTCTCGCTTCCCCCCGTCCTCACTGGGGGGGGCTGGTGGTGGGGCGGGGGGGGGGGGGAGAGAGAGAAAACAGGAGAAACTGGTGAAGAAACAAGACTTATACATGACAACACACGTCAGGACGTATCAAAGCACTTCACAGGATTTCACCGTGAAGTGTAGTGACTGTGTAGGAACACCCCTATTTAAGAGGGTGGGAGAGAAAAGATGGGGAACTATAGACCAGTTAGTCTGACATCGGTGGGAGGGAAACTTCTGGAGTCCTCAATTAAGGATGTGGTTATGGGATTCCTGGAAGACCATAACCAGATTAGACCGAGTCAACACGGCTTTACACAAGGGAAGTCACGCTTAAGATGTATCTGCAGGTTAGAGAGGGGGGAACCAGTAGGTGTCGTACATTTAGATTTTAAGAAGGCATTTGACAAAGTGCCACACAAAAGGCTATTGCACACGGTTAAGGCCCACGGGATTAATGGGAACATATTAGCACGGATTGAAGAGTGGCCAACGGGCAGAAAACAGAGAGTAGGGATAAACGGGTCATTCTCGAATTGGAGGATGTGACGAGTGGAGCGCCACAAGGATCAGTGTTTGGGCCTCAGCTATTTACAATTTACACCAATGATCGACATGAGGACATTGAATGTAACGTATCTAAATTCACGGATGACACTAAACTCGGTGGGAGAGTGAGCTCTGAGGATGATGCGAAAAGACTGTACACCAGTCTTAAAAAGTTAGTTTGCAGTGCAGCAGCAACTAAGAAGGCGAACGGCAGTTAGCGTTCATTGCAAAAGGTTTGGAGTACAAGAGTGGGGAAGTCTCACTGCAACTGTGTAGGACTTTGGTGAGAACGCACCGAGAGTATTGTGTGCAGTTTTGGTCCTTATTTACGAAAGGACATACTTGCCCTCGAGGGGGTACAGCGTAGATTCACTCGGTTAGTGCCTGGGATGAGGGGACTGACCTATGAGGAGAGGCTGAATAAACTGGGGCTGTATTCTCTATAGAGTACAGAAGAATTAGGGGAAATCTTATTGAGACATATAAGATTCTTAAAGGGCGGATAAAGTAGACACAGAGGGACTGTTCCCGGTGGGAGAAGGGCTGTAGATGTCCCAGAAGGGCTGTAGATGTCAGTCCTCGAACATCTTCAAGGCTGAGACTGATAGATGTTCAAAAAATAGAGGGATTAGGGGATATGGGGAGAAGGTGGGTAACCAGAGTTAGGTCAGAAGATCGGCCATGGTCTTATCGAATGGCGGGGAAGGGCTACTCCGGCTCCTAATTCTTATGTTATGTTTTTATGGCTGTGTGTTACGCGGCAGCCCACTGGCGCACAGCGAATCCCCACAAACAGCCATGAAGCCAGCGAGAGATTTTTTATCAGGGGGAGGGGGGGGATTGTCAGCCAGGACACCGGGAGGGAGAAGGGGGGTGGGGGGAGAGGTGGGGGGAAGAGACCCCCTTCTCTTTCCCACCCGACAGCGTCTTTAACATCCACCCGAACAGGGCACAGAGTGAGTGAGGTTTAACGTCTCATCCGAAGGACGGAGTCTCCGACAACACAGCTCTGTCTCTGTGTCTCTCTCGCTCTCTGTGTGTGTCTCTGTCTCTCTGTGTGTGTCTCTGTCTCTCTCTGTGTGTGTCTCTGTCTCTCTCTGTGTGTGTCTCTGTCTCTCTCTGTGTGTGTCTCTGTCTCTCTGGGTGTGTGTCTCTGTCTCTCTCTCTCTCTGGGTGTGTGTCTCTGTCTCTCTCAGTGTGTCTCTGTCTCTCTCTCGCTCTTTGTGTCTCTCTCGCTCCCCCCAGCGCTGGACTGGACTGTGAGCTCAGTCCCCAATGTAGGGGTGGGGTAAGTGGAGGCTTGAACCCACAACCTTCTGAATCTTTCCCCCCCCCCCCCCTTCTCTCCCGGCCTCTCCTCTTTCTGCTCCCACCCACTGGAACTCCATTCCCACAGTTCCTCCTCCTCGCTCGCCCTCTTCCCCCCTCCTTCGCTCCCTTGCCGCCTGGGGGGGGGGGGGGGACAAACCCCCAAACACCCCCCGCCCGACAGTCCAGCCCAGCGCCTCGCGACGCCCCCTGGAGGCCAGAGAGGCCATTGTCGCTGCTATTGCCGCCATCGTCTCCTCACCTCCTCCGACCGCTCCCTCCTCGGCCCACCCGACCGGATCATCCAGCCCCGACCGGCTCCAGGCGTTCTCCACGGACCCCGGCCTCCGGGAGGGGAAGAGCTCGCGTTCCTCGAGGACCCCCTCCCCGTCCTTCCCGGCCCCAGCGGTCTCCCGGGGCCCGGGAGCCTCTTGCGCTGGGCTGGGCGGGGCCAGGGCCAGGGCCAGCAGGGTCTCGGGGGTCCCCGGCTCAGGGCGGGGGTCCGAGAGGGGCGGAGGCGGAGGAGGATGTGGCTGGGGCCGGGGGTTGGGGGGCTGTCGTCGCCGCTGCTTGCGTCTCTGGGGGGCTTCGCGTGGAGCGGGGGGGTAGGGGGTGGAGCGGGAGAGCGAGGTGGCACTGGACGAGCTGTCCGAGGTGTAGGCCGGCTGCGATCGCAGGCTGGAGGTCCGGCTCAGGTCGCTCTGGTCGCTCGAGTCTTCCTCCTCCTCCTCCTCCTCTTCCTCCTCCAGGTAGTCCTCGCCGTAACCCTTCCCGGCCTGCGGGGGTGGGGGGCGCACGGGGCCGTACTCGCGGCGGAAGGCTCCCTCAAAGGCCCCCACCCCGGCCCCCCGCCGCCCCGGCTTTTTCCGGACCGTCTTGTGCCCCCGCAGCAGGGTCAGGTCTTTGGGCCGGACCGCCCGCTCGTTCTCCGGGGGGGGGAGCTTGATGGTGTAGGTCGCCGCGATGACGGGGGCCGAGGAGGAGGAAGAGGAGGATGAGGAGGAGGAAGAGGAGGAGGAAGGAGGTGGGGGTGCCTGCTGCTGCTGCTCGCTGGCGGACCCCAAGCCGCCTCGGATCCCCCCTGGCCCCGGGACCCCCGCCTTCTCCCTCGACCACAGCGAGAGGGGGTCCGAGGCATCCCCCGTGTGCAGCCCGGCCAAGGTAGTCTCGGCATAATCTAGGGCTGCCGTGAGCTCGCTGTCCGACACCTCGTCCGTGTCGCTCCCCTCCTTCCCGCCGGCCACCTCTGGGGGTCCAGGGGTCCCCGGGCCGGCATCCCCGGCCCCCCCCTCCCGCCGAGGGTCTGTCTGGCCCAGCGAGGGGCTGTCCAGCTGCGTGGAGTTGGTCTTCTCGCTGCGGAAGCTGCTGACGGTACTGAGGGTCTCGCGGTCCGTGCCGCCGCTGAAGCAACTGTCGGTGGAGCCTGCTGCCCGCCCGCACAGCTTCCGGAAGCTTCCGGGGGGCTCACCTGGCCGCAGACGCTCGCCGTGGCCCTCACCGCTCAGCAACGTGTCCGTCTGACTGGGGTCCCAGCGGCCCTCCTGGTCGAGCAGGCTGAAGAGTAAGGGGCCGGGTTTCGGCTCCCCTCCACCACCCAGCGCCACCACCGCCAGCGCAGGGGCCAGGTTCGCCCCCCCCGATGAGCCCCCCAGGCTTTGGGAGCGAGGGACCCCCTCTGCGGGCAGAAGCGGGGGGAGTTTTATCCCCGAGTTGGGGTCGTCCAGCCAGTTTCTGTCAGGGGAGAGTGAGCCATCTTTACACACCTCGTCCAACTGTAAACCTGGAGAGACACTTGTTGTTTAATGGCTTTTATCACAGAATATTAATAACAACAATAATATTAGTAACTATATCATATTCATAATTATATTAATAATAATTTAATAATAACAACAATAACAATATTAAAAGACCGGCAGAGACCAGTGGGGCCGAATGGCCTGTTTCTGTGCTGTATATTCTAATGTGTTCCAATAATATTAATAATAATATTAATTGTAACGTTAGTAATAATGGCATTAATCATGATAACATTATTGTTAATAACAATCCTGGCGTGTGACCCGGGCCCTCATCATGTCTTCGAGACGTCTTAAAGCGCTTCACGGGAACACACAATATAATACAATACAAAATGGCGTTTACACAGCGACTGCCCTTCACATCACATCAGGAGGGCGTCCGCAGGCGCTGGACAGTCGGGGGTTTGGCCCCGAGCTGGGGGTCGGGATAAGGAGGGGGTGGAGGGCGGGGGATGGTGGGAGGGAGTGAAGGTGAGAGGGAGGGTGGGAGGGAGGGAGGGAGGGGGGAGGCGGAGGGGCTGTGGGATGGAGTCCCGGAGGGGCACATGGACAACTCACTCAGCACCTCCTGGTGGTTGTGCTTCAATAACTGTCTGTCGGTTGAGGTCATGATCACATTATTGCTGCCCTGCTCCCTCACCAGCTCCTTGATACCTGCAGGGCAGACACCACGGTAAGCCTGGCCTTTCATACATCCACACCGCCGCGACGTCTCAAAGCGCTTCACGGGATACGCCGTAAAGTGTAGTGTAGTGACTGGGTATCTCTCGGGCGAAATGCGGCAGCCGATTGCGCCCAACGATGTCTCAGCGTCAACTGACAAGCATGAGGGGAAGCTGTGTAAATGCTTCGGTCGAAGTGTGAGCACGGTCGAAGAGGAAGGTTTTCAGGGGGGCTTTGAAAGAGGGGAGAGGGAGAGAGAGAGCGGGGAGGGGGGGGGGGCAAGGCGGAGGAATTGAGGGAGGGGGTGGGGGGGGCAAGGCGGAGGAATTGAGGGAGGGGGTGGAGGGGGCAAGGCGGAGGAATTGAGGGAGGGGGTGGGGGGGCAAGGCGGAGGAATTGAGGGAGGGGGTGGGGGGGGCAAGTAGGAGGAATTGAGGGAAGGGGTGGGGGGGGGCAAGGCGGAGGAATTGAGGGAGAGTGTGACGGAGTTTCAGAGCGCAGTGGCTGAAGGTGCGATGTCTGATGGTGGGGGCGGAGGGCGCGAGGGGCGAGCAGGAGGCTCTGACTGGGTGGTGGATTGGGGGGGAGGGAGGGAGGCGTGGAGGGAGGGAGGGAGGCGTGGAGGGAGGGAGGGGTGGGGGGAGGGAGGCGTGGGGGGAGGGAGGAGGGAGGAGGGAGGGGTGGAGTTGGGGAGGGAGGGAGGAGGGGGGATGGAGGCGTGGAGGGAGGGGTTTGAACACGAGAGGGAGAGGGTCCTGAAGTCGATGGGTTGGGTGATGGGGAGCCCGAGGAGCCTGGGCCAGGGCTGGTGAGATGTGGGGACGGAGTTTGCTCCGGGTCAGTTTGCGGGCGACAGAGGAGGTTTGACTGAGGCGGATCTTGGGAATGGCGGAGCTGGGAGACCAGAGAGGAGGTGCAATCGATCCCTCCGCCTTGCACCCCCCCCCCACCCCCACCCCCTCTCTCTCGCTCTCCAGGCGGGAGGTGACAAACGCACCCACGAGGGTTTTCGGTTGCGTTTGGGACACGTTCGAGCTCAGCCCTCAAACACACACACAAACCTTTTGTGGTTCCCTCATCTTCCAGGTGAGGCAACAGCTCCTAGGAACAGACAGACAAAGAAACCGGTCTGACCCACAGGAGGATTTACCGCCGCTTCCCAACGGCGGAGAAACAAAATATGACAATAATAACAATCCCGGCGCGTGACCCGGCGCCCGATCGCGTCGTCGAGACGTCTCAAAAGCGCTTCACGGGACACACCATCGAGTGTCGTGACTGTGCGTTTTGTGGGCAAAACACGGCAGCCAATTGCGTACAGCAGTAGGCTGGGTAGTGTGTCTGAGTTTGTGTGTGAGCTCGCATGTGTGAGCACGTGTGTGTGAGCGCGTGTGTGTGAGCGCGTGCCGGTGACTGAACGTGGGTGTCTGTGTGTGACTGTGTCTGTGTGTGACTGTGTCTGTGTGACTGTCTGTCTGTCTGTGAGTGTGCGTGCCTATGTGTGCGCGTGCGCGCGAGTGTGTGTGTGCGCTTGTGTTTGTGTGTACGAGTGTGTGTGCGTCTGTGTACTCACCGAGACCTGGTTGAAGCCAAAGACAGAATGCTGAGAGCTACAGCGGACGGGCGGTGTGGTGTTTGCTTTCCTGAACACTGTCATCTCCACCCCTCCCCCTGGGTCCCTGGGAGGGGGCAACAATGTCAAATCAATAACAACAATAATCCTCCTGTGTGTCTGTGTGTCTGTGTGTCTGTCTGTGCGCACTTGCGCGTGTGTGTGCCAGCACGGTTGAAGGTCTTCAGGCAGCAGCCGATCGCGCTCAGCGACGTCCCCACAAACAGCCGCCGGAGGTTGAAGTGACCGAATTATTATTGTTTTGAAGGGATTATTACCCCCGAAAAGTGATCCCCCAATCGCCTGACAAGCGACTGACTGCCGGGGACACAGGCGTGTGGGGGTGTGTGTGTGTGTGTCTGTGTGTGTGTCTGTGTGTGGGGGTGTGGGGGGGAGTAAGGAAACTTGCCTAAGGTTTCGTCCTGACCTGACCCGCCTGGGAATTGAACCCGGGTCCCTCTGGCTTGCGAGGCGAGGGGTCTAACCCCTGAGCTACAGGGGCTGTGGGGTGCGAGGCGAGGGGTCTAACCCCTGAGCTACAGGGGCTGTGGGGTGCGAGGCGAGGGGTCTAACCCCTGAGCTACAGGGGCTGTGGGGTGCGAGGGGGGGGATCTAACCCCTGAGCTACAGGGGCTGTGGGGTGGGGGGTGAGGGGTCTAACCCCTGAGCTACAGGGGCTGTGGGGTGGGGGGTGAGGGGTCTAACCCCTGAGCTACAGGGGCTGTGGGGTGGGGGGTGAGGGGTCTAACCCCTGAGCTACAGGGGCTGTGGGCTGGGGGGTGAGGGGTCTAACCCCTGAGCTACAGGGGCTGTGGGGTGTGAGGGGGGGGTCTAACCCCTGAGCTACAGGGGCTGTGGGGTGGGGGGTGAGGGGTCTAACCCCTGAGCTACAGAGACTCCTCAAATTTCCGGATACCTTATCGTGGTGTTGTCTTCACACGCCCCGGATTCCCCTTCTTCGGTCTTTGTTGCGTCCATTGCCAGTGACGGGTGTTTCTTCTCCACTATCTCCCCCTCGTCAAACATGGCGTGTAGCCGGTAGTTGATGGCTTTCACCACGGTGAAGAAAATAGCCACGATGGCACAGTAGATCCCGGCCACGGACGTGCTGGGCGGCAAAGCCTACAGAGAGAGAGAGAGAGAGAGAGAGAGATAAACAGCTGTCATCTTATTCTTGTCCTTGCTGGACAAGCAGCGGGAAAGCTCTCGCGATCACAAGGTATGGGGTTATTAACAATAATAACCCCGGGGTTTGACCCGGCGCCTCATCACGTCTTCGAGACGTCTCAAAGCGCTGCGCGGGATGCACTGTAAAGTGTAGTGACTGTGTGCTTTGTGGGCAAAACGCGGCGGCCAATTGTGCCCCCAGCGACGTGCCCACCAACAGCCGTGGGTTGAGTGACCACATTTTGGGGGTGGGGTGGGAGGGGGAATTATTACCCCCAGAAAGCGATGTGGCAATCGACTAACAACCGCCTGCCGCGTTTCGCCCACAAACACACAGTCACTACACTTGACGGAATATTCCGTGCAGCACTTTTGAGACGCCTGAACAACGTGACCATAACAAATAATAACCCCGGTGTGTGACCCAGCACCGTATCGTGCCTTCGAGACGTCTCAAAGCGCTTCACAGGATACACTGTCAAGTGTAGTGACTGTGTGTTTTGTGGCCGAAACAATAGGCGCTGTATCCAGCGCAATTATTATGTAACAAATGAAAGAAGTATTATTTTTAGGAGGTTTAGAATCGAGCAGTTTTCCCAGGGCCACAAAGCACTACCCACGGTACAGGCACAACTCCCAAACCAGTGAGTCACCCATCAGAAACTGTCACACTCCTTCCCTCAATCCCTCCGCCTTGCCCCCCCCCCACCACCTTTCTCTCTCTCTCTCCCTCAACCCCTCCGCCTTGCCCCCCCCCCCACCACCTTTCTCTCTCTCTTTGCCTCTCTCTCTCTCCCTCAACCCCTCCGCTTTGCCCCTTCTCTCTCTCTCTCTCTCTCTCTCTCTCTCCACCTCAATCCCTCCGTCTTGCCGCTCTCTCTCTCTGCCTCTCTCACTCCCTCAATCCCTCCGCTTTGCCCCTTCTCTCTCTCTCTCCCCCTCAATCCCTCCGTCTTGCCTCCTCTCTCTCTGCCTCTCTCACTCCCTCAATCCCTCCGCCTTGCTCCCATCTCTCTCCCTCTCCCTCAATCCCTCCGCCTTGCCGCTCTCTCTCTCTGCCTCTCTCACTCCCTCAATCCCTCCGCCTTGCTCCCCTCTCTCGCCCCTTTTTTAAGTGCCGCCTGAAGACCTTCCTCTTCGACCGTGCTTACTCCCACCTCCCTTCCCGTAAGCGAGAGATCTTTAACGTCCACCTAAACGGGGCACAGACGGGGAGCGAGTGAGGTTTAACCCGATGGACGGTGTCTCTGACAATGCAACACCACCCCCAGTGCTGAATTGAAGAGAGAGAGAGAGAGAGAGAGAGAGAGAGAGGCAGAGAGCGCTACCGCTGAGTCAGGCTGACACTGCTCTTTGCATTACATCGTAAGCACGGTCGAAGAGGAAGGTTTTCAGGTGGGACTTGAAAAGGGGGAGAGGGAGAGAGGGGGCAAGACGGAGGGATTGAGGGAGAGAGAGAGAGAATGAGAGAGGAGGCAAGGCGGAGAGATTGAGGGAGAGAGAGAGAGAATGAGAGAGAGGAGGCAAGGCGGAGGGATTGAGGGAGAGAGAGAGGAGGCAACACGGAGGGATTGAGGGGAGAGAAAGAGAATGAGAGAGAGGAGGCAAGGCGGAGGGATTGAGGGAGAGAGAGAGAGAGAGAGGAGGCAAGGCGGAGGGATTGAGGGAGAGAGAGAATGAGAGAGGGGAGGCAAGGCGGAGGGATTGAGGGAAAGAGAGAGAGAATGAGAGAGAGGGGGCAAGGTGGAGGGATTGAGGGAGGGAGAGAGAGAGAGAGAGAGAGAGGAGGCTAAGGCGGAGGGATTGAGGGAGAGAGAGAATGAGAGAGGGGAGGCAAGGCGGAGGGATTGAGGGAGAGAGAGAGAGAGAGAGAGAGGGGGCAAGGCGGAGGGATTGAGGGGGAGAGAGAGAGAGCGCGAGGCGGTCAAGGCGGAGCGATTGAGGGAGAGTGTGACGGAGTTTCGGGGCGCAGCGGCTGAAAGCGGGACTTCCGATGGTGGGGGCAGAGGGTGTGAGGGACGAGAAGAGGGGCCGGTGCCAGTCGAGCGGAGGGGGCCGACCGGGCAGTGGATTGGGGAGTGAGAGGGTCGGAGAGGTGGGGTGGGGGAGGGGAGGGGAGGGGAGGGGAGGGGGTGCCAGCGTCTCTGACACACACACTCTCAACAACAGCTCTCTATCACTTCAGCAAACATCGACAACAGTGACGATAATCCTCGCAGTTGACTCAGCGCCTGATCACGTGGATCAAAGTAACTCAGTGGTTAGAGCCCTCGCCTCGCGAGCGAGAGGACCCGGGTTCGATTCCCAGGCGGGGAGAAACACTGGGCAAATATCCTTACTCCCCACACACAGACACACGCACACAGAGACACACACACACACACCCACACACACCCCCACACGCCTGTGTCCCCGGCAGTCAGTCGCTTGTCAGGCGATTGGGGGATCACTTTTCGGGGGTAATAATCCCTTCAAAACAATAATAATTCGGTCACTTCAACCCCCGGCGGCTGTTTGTGGGGACGTCGCTGGGCGCGATCGGCTGCCGCGATTCGCCCACAAAACACACAGTCACTAGACGTTACAGTATATTTACAGTGAAGCGCTTCGGGACGTCTGGAAGACGCGATAAGGCGCTGGGTCAAACGGCAGGATTATTGTTATTACACCGAAGCTCGTTCGCCAATGACGCCAAAGGGGCAAAGGAGGGAATTTTCCTGGGACGAGGATCACTACAGCTTGGAAATAGTAACTCGCTATTAACCAGCAGCTTTAAAGTCAGACTGCTGGAAGACAGTGAGCCAGAGGAGCCCAGCGAGGATAATAATAATAATAATAATGATTATAATAAGGACAGTGGGGGATGATTTCCATGAACGTTTCGCCCACAAAATATACAGTCAATTCACTTTACGGTGCATCCCGTGAAGCGCTTTGAGACGTCTCGAAGACCTGATAAGGCGCCGGGTCAAATGCCAGGATTATTATCATTATAATAGTAGTTCGTGGAGTCCTGTAACTCAGTGGTTAGAGCGCTCGACTCGCACGCGAGAGGATCTGGGTTCGATTCCCAGGGCAGGGCGAAGCGTTGGGCAAGTTTCCTTACTCCACACACACACACACTCTGTTTACCCGCAATTAGTAGGAACCCGGTTGTTAGTCGATTGGCAGATCGCTTTTTCCGGGAGTAATAATTCTTTCAAAAAATAATAATTTGGTCACTTCAACCCACGGCTGTTTGTGGGGACGTCGCCGGGCGCGATCGGCTGCCGCGTTTCGCCCACAAAACACACAGTCACTACGCTTGGCGGCGTAGCCCGTGAAGCGCTTTGAGACTTCTCACCCCGGGGTTGTTATTGTTATTATAATGATGTAGAGAATCACTGGGATGATTTTGAGGATCGTAAAGGAGGATAGTTGGAGACAATTTCGAGGAGAGTGGTGGGGAATAATTTCAACGACAGTGGTTGATTGCGGGGGGGGGGGATTTCAACGACTGTTGATGATTTTGAGGATGGGGAGGATGATTGTAGAGTGTTACGGGAATTATTTCAATGATCACGGAGGATTGCGGGGACGATCCTGAGGACCGTTGAGGATTGCGAGGACAATTCCGATGAATGTAGAGGATTGCGGGGATAATGATGATGATGGTCCTTTGCGTTTGATACAGCGCCTTATCAGGTCTTCGGGAGGTCTCAAAGTGCTTCACTGTAAAGTGTAGTAACTGTGTGTTTTGTGGGCGAAACGCAGCAGCCGACTGCGCCCGGCGACGTCCCCACAAACAGTCGTGAGTTGAAGTGACCAAATTATTACTATTAATATTTTTTGAAGGGATTATTACCCCCGGAAAGTGATCCCCCAATCGACTAACAAGCGGGTTCCTACCGACTGCTGGTAAATAGAGACGCATGCGTGCGCGCGTCTGTGTGTGTGCGTGTCTGCGTGTGCGCGCGTCTGTGTGTGTGTGTGTGCGCGTCTGTGTGCGTCTGTGTGTGTGCAGTAAAGAAACTTGCCCAATGTTTCGCCCTGACCCGACCCGCCCGGGAACCGAACCCGAGTCCTCCCACTTTGCTTAATCATGAAGGGCCGATTTCAACGAACGCGAAAGGATGCTGCGGTGATCGCCAGGATTGTCGAGGGTTGCGGGGACAACAAATGGCACTCGTACAGCTCCCGTCGCGTTGGAAAGACGTCCCGGGGCGCTGGACGGTCAGGAGGTTTCGGACCCGAGTTGGGAGTTGGGGCTGGGGGCAAGGGGGGTCAGGAGAGAGAGGGTGGAGGGCAGGGTGGGAGGGCGTCCGAAGGCTCGGTCGAGGAGGAAGGTCTCTGCAAGACAATTTCGATGGCTGTAGAGGATCTCCCACTCACCATGAAGAGCAGGAAGGGGAAGCAGAGCAGGAACAGCCAGACGTAGAGGTGGAAGCAGTTGGAGAACTTGCTCTGATGTGGGTCGAAGTACCAGCCCCCGGTTAGCGAGGCCCACACTCCCTGTCGGAGGATCTGTAGCACCTGGGAGCCCATCGCGGACCGCCGGGAAGCCCCTCACGCACCAGTCGCTCCCTCTCGGACCCCTAGCCACGGGCCCCGGGCCCTTCGGAGACCCTCACGCACCGCTCGTTACCTCTCGGGCCCTCAAAACACCAGCCCTGGCCCCTGGGTGCGCCTCACACGCTGCTAACTACCTGCCAGACCCCCAGCCCTGACCTCAGGACCCGAGGAAATCCCTCACGAACCACTCCCTCCCTCCCTCCCGAGGCCTTGAGAGCCCCCCACACAAGGGATCTGACCCCTATAGGAACCTCTCACACACGGTTCTCTCCTTCTCGGACCCCCAGCCCTGGTCTCAGGCCCCTTTATACATTAGCCTGGCCCCTGGGAGACCCTTACACACCAGCCTGGCCCCTTACACACCAGCCTGGCCCCTTACACACCAGCCTGACCCCTTACACACCAGCCTGGCCCCTGGGAGACCCTTACACACCAGCCTGGCCCCTTACACACCAGCCTGACCCCTTACACACCAACCTGGCCCCTTACACACCAGCCTGGCCCCTTACACACCAACCTGGCCCCTTACACACCAACCTGGCCCCTTACACACCAGCCTGGCCCCTTACACACCAACCTGGCCCCTTACACACCAACCTGGCCCCTTACACACCAACCTGGCCCCTTACACACCAGCCTGACCCCTTACACACCAGCCTGATCCCTTACACACCAGCCTGGCCCCTGACACACCAGCCTGATCCCTTACACACCAGCCTGATCCCTTACACACCAGCCTGGCCCCTGGGAGCCCCTTACACACCAGCCTGGCCCCTTACACACCAGCCTGGCCCTGGGAAACCCCTTACACACCAGCCTGACCCCTTACACACCAGCCTGGCCCCTTACACACCAGCCTGGCCCCTGGGAAACCCCTTACACACCAGCCTGGCCCCTGGGAAACCCCTTACACACCAGCCTGGCCCCTTACACACCAGCCTGATCCCTTACACACCAGCCTGGCCCCTGGGAGCCCCTTACACACCAGCCTGGCCCCTGGGAGCCCCTTACACACCAGCCTGGCCCCTGGGAACCGAGTCCTCCCTCTCACTCGCGCTTCGCCTCCGTCACCCGCGCTGCTGTCCCCTCGCCCGCGGCGGCCCCCATCTTGCTTCCATCTCCTGCCCCCGCCCTCGCCCCGCCCCCCGGCACCGCCCCCTCTCTCCGCATTGGCGACCTTCGCTGTCGATCGAAATTTCTCTCGCTCCCCATTGGTCCCACCTGCTGCTGGTTCCCACCCCTTCCCTTGGGATTGGTCGCCTGTCCACCGCGTCACCCGCCTCCCTCGCTCTTCATTGGTCGCCTTCGGTGTCACTCTACGTCACACGCCTCCCTCACTGTCCATTGGTTACTTTGGCTGTCACTCAACCGCATCTCGTTCTCCATTGGCTAAGGGTTGCTGTCGCTCACAGATTCCTGTCTCCCATTGCCGCGCGTCAACTGCCTTCTCCCCCCTCCCCCCACCTCCCTGCCATCTTTTCCCGCCCCCACCCCAGCACCGCCCCCTGGCTCCCCATTGGTCACTTTGGCTGTCGCTCAGAAACATCTCGCTCACCATTGGATGAATTCGCTATCGATCAAAGCTTCCCTCGCTCCTTATTGGTCGCCTCGGTCGCTTTATTACCCGCCTCTCCATCATCGCTCGCTATTGGCTGCTCTTGTTGCTCCTCATCTCCTCCCGCCCCTCACTCCCGCACCCTCGCTCCCCATTGGTCGGTTGCCCTGTCACTCAAACATCTTCCGCTCACTATTGGTTCGTTTTTACTGCCTGTCAAAAACGCTTCCCCCCCCCAACCCCCACCCCCCCCTCTCGCTCGCTCCCAGTTGCCCTTCGCCGCTCATCAACCTCACAGGCTGTTGGCCCCCATTGCAGCCTGTCACCGCCCCTCGCTCCTCATTGGCTGTCGCTCAAGCATCTCTCGCTTTCTATTGGTCACCTTTGCTGCTCGTCATCCGCGCTCCACTCTCCTCCCATCCGTCACCGCCTCCTCGCTCCCCATTGGCTAATGCCGCTGTCGTTCAGCTTTTTCTCGTTCCTCATTGGCTGCGTCTGTTACCTGTCCCCGCCCCTCCCGCCCACCCTCCCATTCGTTGCCAACTGTCACCCGCCCTCCCACGCTCCTCATTGGCTACTGTCGCTGTCGCTCAAATGTCCATCGCTCCCTATTGGTCATTTTTGCCTTTCGTCATCCGCCCCCTCACACACGCCTGAGGGGAGGGGGGGGAGGGTCAAGCAATCGATGACCGAGAAAGTCGCTTCTTAAAGGAGTCGACACACTCTTGCCTCCCCCTCCCCCCCCACCACCAAGTCACTTTACAGTGTGTCCTGTGAAGCGCTTCGAGACGTCTCGAAGACTTGATAAGCCGCGTTCGCCCACAAATATACAGTCAATTCACTTTACAGTGTGTTCTGTGAAGCGCTTTGGGACGTCCTCCTGACGTGAAAAGCGCTATATCAAATGCAAGGATTATTATTATTATTATTATTATGTCACGTGCGAGGATTATTGCATTAATCTTTGCATTTGATACAGCGCCTTATCACGTCTCAAAGCGCTTTGCAGAATATACTGTAAAGTGTAGTGACTGTGTGTTTTAACGCGGCGGCTGATTTGCGCCCTGCGACTTCCCCGCAAAAGGCCGAAAGTGCTTCGGGATGTCCTCCCGACGTGAAAGGCGCTGTACATACCTAATTTTATTCATATCTGGTTATTTGGTCACTTCAACCCCCAGCGGCTGTTTGTGGGGACGTCGCCGGGCGCGATCGGCTGCCGCGTTTTGCCCACGAAACACACAGTCACTACACTTTACTGTGTATCCTGTGAAGCGCTTTGAGGCGTCTCGAAGCCGCGATGAGGCGCCGGGTCAAACGCCAGGATTGTTATTATTATTATTATGATTATTTTGTTGTTGTTGTGAAGTGAGCGAATGATAGTAATTTGCATTAAACTCACTAACGGCATTATTTTGGGGAATATTGTGAATGAATCTTACATCCAAATCATTATTATAGTAGCGGAGACAGTCTGCTTTGGAGTTCCCACCCAACCGACAGTCAGTGGGCGCAAATCGGCTGCTGTGTTGGCTCACAAAAATACACAGTCACTACACTTTACAGTGTATCCCGTGAAGCGCTTTGAGACGATGCAAAGTGATAAGGCTCCGGGTCAAATGCGAGGATTATTATTAGGTTAATCCTCCAACAATCCTTTGTTATGCAGAGTTCCTGTAGCTCAGGGGTTGGACCCTTCGCCTCACAAACCAGAGGATCCGGGTTCAATTCCCGGGCGGGTCCGGTCAGGGAGAAACCTTAGGCAAGTTTCCTTACTCCCCCCCCCCCAACCCCACCCCCCCCTCCACACACACACACAGACACACACACACACACACACTGTGTCCCCGGCAGTCAGTCGCTTGTCAGGCGATTGGGGGATCACTTTTCGGGGGTAATAATCCCTTCAAAACGATAATAATTTGGTCACTTCAACCCCCGGCGGCTGTTTGTGGGGACATCGGCTGCCGCGATTGGCCCCCGAAACACACACACAGTCACTACACTCAAGAGTGTATCCTGCAAAGCACTTTGAGACGTCTCGAAGAGGTGATGAGGCGCCGGGTCACACCCCGGGATTATTATTATGATAATTATTATTATTATAGTTTGACACGGGGGCCTTGGGAGGACGCCTCAAAGCGCTTCACGGGATGTCACTGTCCCGCGCAGTGCGAGAGGGTCGCAGAGGGAGGGAGGGGTCGGGGCGTAAGGTTTTAAGCACCGGATTCAGAGAGTAAAATAAACAAGAAACCAGTTATTTGCTGGAAGGTCATTATTATGTCCCAACCACCACCCGGAGCGCACAGTTCGCTGAGGACGTCTGTTTGACTTTGATTTTAATTGCCGTAATCTATAAATAAATATTTTTTTCTCTTCCCCCCCCTCCGTCGTGTCAGACTGGCCCCGTCGCTCGCCCTCTCGCCTCTGAGTCAGAGGTTGTGGGTTGAAGCTTCGCATCCGCACACGCGGAACCCTCATAGTCTTAAGGTGACCCTCCAGCCCAGCGCTGGGCGGAGGGAGAGGGAGAGAGAGAGAGAGAGAGAGAGAGACGTTTGTCGGAGATTCCGTCCTTCGGATGAGACGTTAAACCTCACTCACTCCCCGTCTGTGCCCGGTTTGGGCGGACGTTAAAGATCTCCCTCAGCGCTGTCGGGGGTGGGTGGGGGGAGGAACAGAAGGAAGTTTCTCTCTCTCTCTCTCTCTCTCTCTCTCGGTGTTCTGCCCGACAGATATAATCACTCGCTCTCTTCACGGCTGTCTGTGGGGACGTCGCTGGGCGCAAATCGGCTGCTGTGTTGGCTCACAAAAACACACAGTCACTACACCTTACAGTGTATCCTGTGAAGCGCTTTGAGACGACGCGGAGTGATAAGGCGCCGGGACAAATGCGAGGATTATTATTAGGTTAATCCTCTAACAACCCTCGCGTGTGACCCGGCGCCTTATCAGGTCCTCGAGACATCTCAAAGCGCCTCACAGGACACGCTGTAAAGTGTAGTGACTGTGTGTTTTAGCGGTGGTGGAGATTATCATATTATTACTGGAGTCCTGTAGCTCAGTGGTTAGAGCACTCGCCTCGCAAGCGAGAGACCCGGGTTCAATCCCAGACCGGACGAAACCTCGGGCAAGTTTCCTTACCCCAACCACAGCCCTAATAATAATCCCTCCAAAACAAAGCAATAATAAATTGGTCACTGCAACCCACGACTGTTTGTCGGACACCGCTGTGCGCAATTGGCCGCCGCGTTTCGCCCACAAATATACGGTCACTACACTTTACAGCATATTCTGTGAAGCGCTTTGAGACGTCGAGTAAGACGTGAAAAGCGTTATATCAAATGCAACGATTATTATTATTGTTGTGTTATTAAAAATTATCATAATTTTGACTCCAAACAACTAAAATAGCTCTTT